>NW_024349800.1:6266049-6362232 GCF_902729225.1 Pteropus medius | reverse complement strand
ATGGGACAGTCATATGTTTTCATGTTCTTATTTTCTATGACTGTTTGTTTAATAAGGACACAGTTATGTAGTTGAGGCAGAGACTGAATAGTCTGAAGATTTAAACTAGTCATTATTTGTAAAAGGCCTGCCAACCTCTGATGTATAGTCACATATATATAATGGAGAATAGAGATTTAAAAAAAACTAATATAATTCTTTGTACTTCTTTAAGTGACTTTTTATGTTATAAACTGAGATGATAAAATAATAGCCATGTGTTATTTTCCAGCTTTACTGAGGCATAACTGACAAATAAAAATTGTATATATTTGAGGTATATTCATATAAGTGATATGATATTCATTTAATATTCATATAAGTGATAAGATTACCACATTCAAGTTAATTCACACATCCATCACTTCATCTAGTTACTACTCTGTGTGTGTGTGCCTGCTTGTGGTGTGTGTGTGTGTGTGTGTGTAAGAACATTTAAGATCTACTACCATAGAAAATTTCAAGTATACTATGCAGTATCATTAACTATAGTCAACATGTACATTCCCAAAATTTACTCATCTCATAATTTGTACCCTTTGATTAACATCTCATGTCCCCCACCTCAGAGCTTCTGGCAACAACCATTGTAGTCTTTCTTTCTGTGAGTTTGACTTCTTTATAATCCAAATCTAAGTGAGATCATACAGTATCTGTCTTTCTGTGTCTGGCTTATTTCACTTGGCGTTATGTCCTCCAGGTTCATCTATGTTGTCCCATTTGGCAGGATTTTCTTCACTTTATAGCTGAATAATATTCCATTGTGTGTGTGTATGTGTACTAACCACATTTTTCTAAATCTATTCATCCATTTGGTGGATATTTAGGTTGTTTCCATATCTTGGCTATCGTGAATAATTCTGCAATGAACATGAGGGGTGCAGATAATCTCTTTGAGATCCTGATTTCATTTCTTTTGGATATATCCCTGAAAGTGGGATTGCTGGATAATATAGTGGATGAATTATTAATGTCTTGAGGAAATTTCATACTGTTTTCCACAATGGCTATACAAATTTACATTCCTTTTTCCCCCCACCCTCACCAACATTTGTTATCTCTTTTCATTTGGATAATAGCCATCCTAACTGATGTGAGGTGACACAGCATTATGTTTTAATTGACATTTCTCTGACGATGAGTGATGTTGAGCACCTTTACATATACCTGTTGAAAAACCCTATGCTCTTAACTAAATTCACAAATTCATCTGTCTTTAGATATTTAAACTCTACAAGATTTAAGATGAATCACCAATGCTGTGATCAGTATGTGATTAGACAGGAGTTAAGGCTGATCAGCATTTAGGCAGTTTGGTCATTTGTATCTTTCAATACCACAGAGAAGAGCATTTCTGAAAGAAATGACATGCAATGCTGAACTAACTTGAATATGCATAGGCTGTTAATGCAAGTAGTTTGAAAGATTCCTGAGGCTAGCCTAAGGTCAGAGCCACTAATGTGAACTAAAATCATCAATAAATGAGATTTTTTAATGATATTTTAATTATGCCCACTCTATCACAATATGAATTGTAAATTTGACCTTCAGAATCAAACCATTTTATTATATGCATTTGGCATTTCCTCCAAGTAAATTTAAAAATAATAAAAAAAATAAAACTATTGTTCGTGCTACTTCAAAAGTAAGGTCTTAATTTAGATTGGTGGTTTTATTTTTATGCATTTTTTTTCACAATAAACAAAACTGGAATACACACTAGATTCCTGTTCTAACGTATATGTGATGTGATTTGAAATGTGTTCACTCATAAATTTTGCCAGTAACAAAATATTTTATGTTTAGAGTTTTAAATAGTAGTTTTATATCTTTTGAAGGAAAAATGAAGTAACTAGAGACCATACCTGTTGATACTTGATTCCATTCCATAATTTTTTTTTTACTATAGAAATACTATAGAAGCTTCTACAATGTTCTAAAGATTGTCTTCTTTTCCTACCCTCCAAACCATAGACTTTACTTTTCTCTAAAAAATATAGAATGAACAATTATTTGGATTTCTTACTAGGGGTAATTTCACATTTTTTTTAATGACTGAGAAGTCCCAAAAGATTGTATTTTCTGACCTGCCATATATTTTGTTGATGAGGTAAATAAATCTTGTTACATAGTGAAGCTAGACTTCCTCTGTGAAATCCTCATCTGTCACTGTATCCTTAACATGATGTTGCAGTCAGTTTTAAAATTAATAACCACAAAAAATAATCACGTTTGATGGCACAATTAAAACCTGCTCATTTTTCAATTGTTTTTCACACCTATATTTATATGATGTAACAATACATTTTAAAGAAAAATTCATATTTATTACATCGATATTTTGTATAAAATTAATGAATTAATTCAATTAAGTGGCAAGACTGTTATGAGATTGAATAGTCAGTCCATATTCCTCTCTAGTCATTCAGTTTACTTAGTCACACTCTTGTTCATAGCCTACGTAGGTTATGAGGAATTGGGTCCAGAGCAAAGCCTAATGAAGAAATTCCTAGAATGCTATCACTGTTAATTTTTATTTATTTTTATTACATCCAAGAACATTTCTTCTTAATAAGATTCTCAAACCATGGGGATATCACTATTTGTCTGGTGCTTCTCTTTATTAGTGGAATTCCTCTAATGCATACTTTTATAGGATTTATAATTATCAGACTAACTAATGGAAGAGACAATATAAATCATTTCATGATAATTTACATGCTTCTTGAAAGAATTCTATAACATCCAGGTAAATATTTACTTAAAGTGTAGTTTGAACATGATCATGAAAGCACAGCTGAATCCTGTTTTACTCGACTGTCCTCTTTCCTCTAGTTTTCTCCAACAGACAATTGGGACTAATTTCATGATGTCTTATAAAAATGTTCTTTTGGCACCAATCAATACATAATTTGTCACTATTCAACTGCTACCTTCATAATCTTTTTAATTGTTTTCCTCTTTATCTAAATTTGCACTTGTCTCTCCCATAATCCTTCCCTGTACTTTCAGACCACCACTGCACATTGAGAAAAATTACTTTCTAACATCTTTGACAATATCACCTCCCTTATGTCTCAGTGGAAATCTTGCTGTTTGTCAGTACTTGCATCCTAAGATTGTGACTTTCCTTACGTCTCTCCAGCGGAGAGAATATTTTTATTTTTATAAATGTGACTCCCAATTCCTTAGTGTGATATGTTTTTCATTCTTATTGGCTACTGATTCTCTAAAATTTTAATCCATTTAGTCTCAGGCCTCTTTTAACCTCTTTTATTCAGCAACTGCTTTAGACTTTATTTGAAATGAATTTTGTCTATCCACTTGGGTAACTATCATCTAATAAATGACTCATCCTACATACAAGACTCATAGTTCTTGAGCTCCTATGTGACCTTCATTCATTTCTAATTTATTTTAACAATCTACTGCCAGAATGACTTAGAAATTTGCTGTAGCTCAAAAATCCACTAATTTGAACCTTTTTTTAAATGCCAGTTTATTCATTTTTTTCATGCTCTATATACATAATTTTTTTAAATATTTTTCTTTTTTCTTTTTCCCCTCCACTCCCCACTCCCTTCTGGTAACCACTAGTCCATTGTCCATGTCCATGAGTCTCTGTTTTTCCTGTTCGTTTGCTGCTTTTAGGTTTATATCCCACATATGTGACTGTTATTCCAGTCCTTCTAACCTGTTTGCTCACACAGTTTTCAATTTCATTGATATCCTCTTTTGATTCTTATGGCTTCTCCTTAAATGTTGTAACCATTTGCTATTCATTTTATATTAACCCAAGAGTAATTTATCTAATGACTGCTATAATTTGTGCTATGATATGGTGATACAATAAAAATATAAATGATTACTTTACCTATGGCAATTAAAGTATAGTGGGGATATGGGCTCTGTAAATTAAGCTCAATAACATAAAATATCAATTTTCAGTTGTTATTACAAGGAATGTAATTACCCAAAAAGTGAAAAAGTAATAATTTCAGCAAAATGGAAGTTTCTAAAATATTAAAAAGTTCAGTATATCAAATAAAAGAACTCATGCCATATTAATACATTTATAAACAGTTAAATAAATCCACATATTTTATGTATTAGAAGATGGAATAATGTTTGCTTTAGGGCGAAGAAGAAGGTGGTGATTGGAAATGATGGCAAGAGGTAGAATCTTGCTTGTGTTCAACTTGATTCCTTTTTATCTCCAAATAAAATTCTGTTATATAGATATACTACATATTGTTTATGCATTCCTCTGTTATGCATATTTCAACCATTTCCACCTTTGGCTATTATGAATAATGTGGCAATAAACATTCATGTACAAGTTTTTGTATGGACATCTGTTTTCATTTCTTTTTTGTATATACCTAGAGTGAAAATTCAAACTATATTTAATCATTTAAGGAACTGGCAGACTGTCAAAGCAGCTGCAACGTTTTACATTCCCATGAGCAGTGTAGGAGGGTTCTGATTTTTTTAAAATTCCAACCAACACTCATTATCTGACTTTTTGTTAAGAGCCATTCTTTTGGGTTTAAAGTGGTATTCTCGTTGCGGTTCTGATTTGCATTTCCTTATAACTACAGATGTTGAGCATCTTTTCAGGTGCTTATTGGCCATTTGTATATCTTTTTTAGAGAAATGTCTACTGAAGTCCTTTGTCCATTTTCAAAATTGGGTAATATATCTTTTATAATACTGCATTGTAAAGATTCTTTGTATACTCTAGATACAAATTCTTTATCATATATGACTTGGAAATCTCTTCTCCCTTTCTGTGCATTATATTTCACTTTTTTTATGGTGTCCTTTGATACATATAAGTTTTTAATTTTGATGAAGTTCAATTTACCTTTTTATATATGTGTGTGCCTTATGCATTTGGTGTCATATCTAAGTTTCCTTATGCCAAATCCAAGGTCATTAAGATATAACTTGCTTTCTTCTAAGAAGTTTATAATTTTAGCTCTTACATTTAGGTTATTAATCGATTTTGAGTTAATTTTTCTAAGCAGTGTGAGGTAAGATTCAACTTCACCCTTTGCATGTGTCTGTCTAGTTGTCCCAGCACCATTTCTTGAGAAAACTTTTTTCCTTCCTTTAAACGGTTTTGGCATCCTTAGAGAAAACCAGTTAATCATAGTTGTATGGGTTTATTTCCGTACTTTCTTTTTTTATTCTATTAATCTATATGTCTGACTTTGTGTAAGTAATACGATGTATTGAATAACGTTGCTTCGTGTAAGTTTTGAAATTGGAACATGTGAGATTCCTAGCAATTCAATTTAAATTTTAGAATCAGCTTGTCAATTTCTATAGAAGTCAGCTGGGAATTTTGGTAGAGACTGCATTGAATTTGTACTTTAGTTTGGAGATACTGTCATCTTAACAATATTAAGCCTTCTGATCCATGAACATGAAGCGTCTTTCTTTTTACTTGATTCTTCTTTAATTTCTTCCCTCAATATTTAGTTAAAGTCAATCTTTTGCACTACATCTGTTAAATTTATTATTAAGTATTGGATTATTTAGAAGTTATTTTAAATGGAATTATCACTTAATTTTATTCTTGTTCCTTGCTAGTACATAGACATAAAAGTGATTTTATATATTGTTTATCCTTCAATTTTTCTGAAATAATTTTTTAATTCTAATGTTTTTAGTAGATTTTTAGGATTTCCTATATATAAGATCATGTGTTATTTTTCCTTAGCAATCTAGGTTCCTTTTATTTTATTATTATTATTATTAATTATTATTGTTATTATTATTATTATTATTATGCCTAACTGCCTGTTTAGAACTTCCCATACAAAGTTTAGTATAGGTGGTGAGTGAAGATATTTTTGTCTTTTTTTCTGACTTTAGAAGTAATCCTGTCCTCATAAAGTGATTTGAGAAGCTTTACTTCTGTTTTGGGGAAAGAATTTGTAAAGAATTTGAGTTAATTTTTCTTTAAATGGGTAGAGAATTCAGAAACCATCAGGCTTGAGCTTTTCATTGTGGAGTGGTTTTGATTTCTAATTCAATCTCCATTTGTTATAGATCTAGTTAGACAGTCTTTTCTTCAGTCTGTTGTTTCAATTTGTGTCTTCTTAGAAATTTGTCCATTTCACCTAAGCTTTATAATTTGCTGTTGTACAATTCTTTATTTCTTCATATTCATTTTATTTCCGTAAAGTTGGCATAATATCTGTACTTTCATTTCTAATTCTAGTATTTTTCCTTGGTTAATTTTGCATGGTTAATACAATGTTTCTGCTGAGAGTTCAGCTGTTAATTAGATTAACTTACTTTATAAGTGATGAGTTATTATTCTCTTGCCACTTTCAAATTTTTCTCTTTATCTTTCACTTTTGGCATTTTTCTTACATAGCATTTTTTAAATCAATTTGCATTTATCCTACTTGGTGTTCACTGAGCTTCCCGGATGTATAGGTTATTGTTTTTCAATAATTTGAGGAAGTTTTCTGCCATGATCTCTTTAAGTAGTTTTTTAAATAGTCCTTTTCCCTCTCCTCTCTTTCTGGTTTCCCATTATGTGTATATTGATGGTCTTGATGGTGTTGTGGCACGATCAATTCTAAGACCCACGGAGCCAATTGAGATGAATTATGAGACTCAGGCCCGGGACTGACTCTACTACGCAGGGTTCGAGGAGATCAGCCTCGAACTCCCAAAAGAGGCAGTTTATAAATCCTAGCCACACCCTAGTTAATCATCAAACGAGCAAGCAGATTACAGAAGCAGAAGTTGGCCATTAGCATATCTTTGCCCAGAACCACACCCTTAACAATGGTTTCACATATTTCTCTGAGACTTGCTTTATTTTTCTTCATTCTTTTTATAGTCTGTCTTTCCGATTGCATTATCTGTATCCATCTATCTTAAAGTTTGATATTTATTTTCTTTTGACAGTTCAAACCTACTGTTAAGCCTCTCTGCTAAATTTGTTTTTAATTAATAAACTTTATTATTTGCTACCAGTTTTAGGATTATGAAAAAATTGTGTGGAAAGTATAGAGAGCTCTTATAACACTCCACCCCCCCACCCATACACACATACCGCACACACCTCAGTTTACCCTGTTAATAACAACTGGCATTAGTGTGGCACATTTTTTACAATTGGCTAGCCAATATTTACATGTTATTTTAAAGGAAACTGCATAGTTTACATTAGGGTTCACAATTTTGTATTGTGTATTCTATGAATTTTGACAAGTATATAATGTTTCTCTACTCTTAAAGTATCATACACGATAGTTTCACTGCCCTTAAACTCCCTTGTGATCTTCCTATTTACCCTTCCCTACCTCCTACCAAACCTGTGGTTAAACTATTGTCTAGATAGTTTGTCTTCCTCAGAATTTTCTGTAATTAGAATCATTCAGTATGTAATATTTTTATAATAACTTCTTTTACTTAGCAATATGGATTTAAGTCTCCTTCATGTCTTCACATGGCTAGATAGTTTTGTTTTTGTTTCTTGACGACTGAATTGTTTTATGCACATACCACAGTTTATTCATTCACCTTTGAAAAAACACCTTGGTTGCTTCCAAGTTTTAGTAATTATGAATGAAGCTATTATAAAGATTATTGTGCAAGTTTTTGTTTGTTTGCAGACATAACTTTTAAATGAAGTTGAATAAACATAAAAGAGATGATTGCTGGATTGTATGGTAAAAGTACTATTCATTTTGTAAGAAATTGTGAACTATTTTATAAAATGGTTGTATCCACAGGCAATGAATAAGAGTTCCTGTTGTTCCACATCCTTACTAGCATTTTATGTTATCAATATTTTTTATTTTAGCAATTCTGATAGAATTTTTGAGATTTCACCTAGCTGTTTTAATCTGCAATTCCCTAAATATATATGAAGTTGAGCATCTTTTTAAATATTTATTTGCCAAATGTATATCATCTTTGGTGAGTGTCTCTTCAGATCTTTTATACATTTTTATCTTCCATCTAATTAGGTTCTTTTTAATTTAAGTTTGGGGAAAATAATATTTCTGAGAAAGTTACTCAAAATAGTTGCATTTAATCATGATACTATGAGATAAAAAAGATAAAATAATTTTATTTTGCATAACTATTTTACTTATTTTTATACTTGTCCCACTTTATCGCTTTCTTACTTAGTCTTTGATTTACTTAAAAATTAATATGTTTGCAATTCTAATTTGGTCTCAAACTATTTTTAATGATATCATCTATTGTTTTATTTTAGCATGTTCAAATAAAAAGTGACTGACTCGAGTAAAAACAAACATTGATGAATGTTTTGTCAAGGTGCGATCTTTCCTTTTGATGTCAAATTTTAACAGCAAATATCTTTCCCAATGCCTTGATTAATATGTATTTACCTAACATTTCTGAGCTAGTTATGCCATGGGTGATAATTATTAACTACATTGATATTAATAAAAACACAAAACCAACAGTCACAATCATGAGGCACCATAGCATAATGACTAAACTTATGGGTTCTGGTGTCACATTATCTAGGTTTGAATCCTGGATATATTGTTTAATATGTTTGTAACTTTACAGAAATTGTTCAATGTCTCTGTACATTGTTTTCCTATTTGTAACATAGAAATGAGCAATAATGTTAAATAAGTTTAGTGTAGAGGTAATATGGCTTAAAATTGAAACCCTAAGTGACATAAGAAGTTCTATAACCTGTTGATTAAAGATAACCCTGTATGTCAGAAACATTATAATTGTACCTGGAAAATTACATAGTATTCTTAATTTTGAGATTAAACAGCTTAAAAAGGATCATTGCCAGAAAGTAACATTCCTCTTCTGAAAGCTGTCTTAGGGTTATGTGCACTGCAAAACAAAGGAAATGCTACTGAAAATTCAAACATTGAGTACATAGACTTTGAGAAAATAATTATATTCCTGGCACTGAGAGAAGAGTTGATTTAAGTATTTGGGGGATTAAAGTTATTGCTGACTATGATTCCTCCCACCCCACATAGTAATAATGGCTTATCAAATAGAAAACATGGGTTCTTACTCTAAGTTCAACTGACTCTGTTAAGCATTAGTGCTTTTTGTGAGTACTTTATTGAGATGTGAGGATGGAGTCAGAAATACAGGAAAGGCTCTGTAGCAGCAGCAGCCAATTCCACTTCTTGAAATTGCTCAACAGTTCTCCCATCATGGTCGCAGGGAAACCAAATATGCAGAACAAATAATCCACCCAATTAGAATTCATTATTAAAAGATATCAAGCAGCCCTTCTGCTGAGACGGCACAGAGCCACCTGCTCCAGTGCCTCATCATGATTTTGGAGAGTTCTCATGAGCTGTGATGTGGGCCTGTGAAAAGAGGAGAAAACAATGTATCCTGCAGTGCTATGTCATAAAGATTTCCCGCTATAATGAAGTTTGGATAAAATCATAGTCTATTGTTTTATTGTGCTAATTATGCCATGAAACACTGAAAAATATAAAAGATAAGTACTTGAGACTATCTCAAATACTTCTTTTCCAAACTGGCTGTGAGTGACTGAGAGTGGGAGTGGTCACATTAAAGTTATCTGTCCAACACCTGTGAAACTGTGATGGCTACCAACAGATTCAACGTACGAAATCTATTTCAGCCAACGATTTTTTCTGGAAGTACTGAAATTTCGCCACAGCCTTTATTCTCTTTGTCTTAAAGGAGTTCATTCTCTTCTAACACGCAACTGTATGAAGTCCACTCTTCTTATGTGTCACATTTAGAAAATAATATTTTCTTCAAAGAGTTTATTGTAATCAAAACCTTTTAGATTTACTGTAGCAAGATCCATTATGATGTATTCCGTGACTTTTCTTTAGGCCTAGAGTTGCTCAGAATATTTACTACTTTTCATGTTTTTATAGCTGAAGGTAGAAAGTATTCTAGAATACTTTCCCAGATACACTTTTTACATTAAAGTGATACTTTTATATAAAACAAGTCATTTCTTTTCACACTTGCCCACTTATATTCTCCACTAGGTCTCATATCAAGATATTCTATCTAATCTGTAGAAAAGACATGTTCTTAACTTAGATTTTCTGTGTTCATAGACTTGTCTTCTGATCACTATTTGGCAGTAGGATTATGTAACACATCAGAATACATCAGCAATTGCTCTTCTTTGTGGTACTTTAAAAAGAGCCATTTTTGCAACCACTACAAACTTTTATACACAATTCTGGGGGAAAAAAAGCAAAAACAAAACACATGGGACCCAGAATATATAACTTACTGGAATCCACTCAAAAAACAAGAATGAGCCCTTTTCTGTTTTGGGATGCATGCTGCCACACACATCTGTGAGACTCAGCACGCTACAAAAATTACAGTGCGTAATATTTCTCAAATGTGGAATATGTTCTTATTCCAACAATTATTTATTTTTGGCCTTATATTAAAATTATATATGTATCTGAACTTTTCTATACTATTCTGAGATCTGAATTCTCTAATTACAATAATAACCTGCAATCATAGTAATACAAATATTCTTAGAAGAAATCACAATTTAGATTAAAGATAAAGTGACTCCTTAGAGATTATGGAGACTCTTTAGACTGAGGATATTTAATTACTGCATTTCTTATGTAAGGAAGAATTTAACAGTAATTTTTCATTGTAAAAGATTTTTATCAAAACTTGAAATGTTTACCCATTTGCTGTCCTCTCTAAACAGTGAGCGGGATTTTTAAATATCTGAAAGCAGATATACAAAATACAAGATTAAGATAAAAAATAAGAATTTTTATTGTAGGTATGATTATTTAATCAGAAAGCCCTCTCTATGTACTTTTACCTATTTTTCTAAACAAAATGAAATTATATTTCAAAACCAGATTATTAAAAGACTTTATTGTAATATATAACATTCAGAGAAGTGTACAAAAGGACAAGAATAATTTCATAAGTATTTATATAGCAAGCACTTGGGTAAATATAGCCCAGTTTAAGAAATAGGATGACGATAACCCTCAAAATCTCCCTTGCCCCTCTCCCTGCTAAGTGTTCTCTCATGACTAATACCCTCTGCATCCCTCCCAGAGAGAACCATTATCCTAATTTTGTTTGGCTTATCATTTATGTATGTATTTATTTCAAATTTTACTAAAATCATACTAGATTCATTATGTGTGAATCATTCATTATGCCGTTATTTGTGTGTAACATTATGTTTGTCACATTTATATAGTTATTTTATATAGCTGGAATCTATTCTTTTTTGAAGATGTTACTATTCCATTGTGTTGATATAACATAACTTATCTATTGGACATCTGAGCTGTTTCCAGTCTGAGGCTATAACAAACCATATTATATTCTTTTGCATAATCAAATATCTCATGACTAGAATTGCTAAGTCATCAGAAATGAATGTTTTCAACATTCCTTAATAATCCAAAGTGGATAAGCATTTTAGAGTTTGTGTACGGTAAAGTGATTGATTCAAAATATGATCAATACAAGTTGTATACAAGGTTCTCCAGAATAAGAAATAGAACCAAGAGAGTAAATGAGTGTGTATGTACATAAGTATGTATTTTACTCCATAAATATATAAAGATACAGATATATTTTTAATATGTCTGTGTGTATTTATTTCTACAGAAATGGAGATATATAGGTATATATTTTAATATGTGTGTATTTATATTTATTTACATATAAATATATAGATCTATATTTTAACATACGTATATATGTAAGAGAGAAACATAGAGATATATTTATCTATATCTATACCTATATATCTCGATGTATATACCTATCTCTATTTCTATTGCTATTTATCTCTAAATGGACAAAAATGAAAATTAAACAGATTTTTTTCTAATAACAAAAAGTACACCCTTACATAATCCTGATCTCAAATTCTATCCTGCTCCCTGGACAAAGTTGAGATATAATATTTTGACAATTTTTTATTTATATCAGTTTTCTAAATAATAAGCTTAGAACTAATTTCTTTTATAGTTGCTGAAAATTGGCTATGTTAAACTATAACCTCTCTACTTTCTATAACCTTTAAGTGTAAATATCATATTTCTCTTAAATTAATAGTTAAGTGTTTACATCATTATAGATTCAAATGTTATTACCATGATTACTTTATTACATAATATTTTGCTTTTTAAGGTGAATGATTATTTTTATTTGCATAAAATGGTGTTATATAGCTGTAACTACTTTATTTCTAGTTGTTCATAAAGTCTATCTAATATAGTAATTCACACTATGTGGTCCCTGACCAACTGCATCAGCATAACTTAATAAAATAAGAAAATATGACAGTAATGTATATAGAACAAATGACCACATTACAGAAGTTAACTTTTTTTCCACTTAAGAACATTCATATAGAATGCTTCAGACCAATCAATTTTTTAAAATCTCTTCCAAAACCACTGTTTCGAATTAAATTATTTATACATATACAGATATATATATAGATGTAGCTACATATATCTCCATCTATATATGTCACAAAATCATGTTTTCTTTATTTTACTAATTAACCTAATGAAAAAAATTTAAAGAGTAATAAAGGAGAAAAAGGCAACGCTTGATGGACTGGATGTAAAAGTAAAATATTCCCATTATTTATTTAGGTCACATGTTTTACCAAGTAAATTCAATCTTTAATATGACTTTTAGAATGCAAAATAGAAACAAGAAAAAAGTAATAGCACAGTTTATGAACCCAAGCACAACCAGAGTAAAAGGAAGTTTACAGAATAAAAGTAGAGGGTAAGGAATCAACAGTATTACTGCAGTCTAAATAAAATTTTTAATCTCATTAAAATTACTCTATTTATGCATTTTTTAAGTTCTTTTTGAAATTTTCCTCCTTTCTAATATATTGTGCTTAGTTAAGTTTTCTTATATGTCAGCTGGTTTTCACTTTATCATATCTATCTATCTATCTATCTATCTATCTATCTATCTATCTATCTATCTATCTATCTATCTTCCTATATGGGCTGTGTCAAATATCTATTGCTGTCTTACAAAAAACTCTAAAACTAATGACTTAAAATGATAAAAATGAATTATTTGCCATAATTGTGTGGGTTGAGGATGTGATTCTCTGTTGATCTTGCCTGGGCTCATTCTTCTGGCTCTTGTCACCCTGAATTGGCTGGAGCTAGATGTCTAAGATCGTTGCATTCATGCACTCAGGTGTTTAGAGCCTCAGCTAGGATGTCTGAGCCTCTTTCTTCATGTGATCCTTCTTTCTGGGCTTTGTAACAGCACACTAGTCTCAGAGATCTAAATGAATAGGGGAAAGCTGGAGTTTCCCCAACACTGAGCCTTAGAAATCACCCAATGTCATTTCACTGTATTAATCAGAAAAACAACTCAGATCCAAGAAGGAAAAATGGATCCTACAACTTGATAGTAGAATCAGTAGAGAATTTATGGCCATTTTAATCTACCTCAACATCTAACTTTTATTAAATAGATGTAAAATCAGAGTAAGTATGATTCAAGTTTATTTTTTATTTTTATATAACATTTCCATGGTAGTACAGTGCTATACTATAAATCATGTCAGAAGTTGATTTTTATCATATCAGGCTTTATATAAACTATGCTCATTTAAAGTTATGCTATTTATTAGTTTAACTGATTTTGAAAGAGAATCGCGGGCTATGCCTAAATTATACTTTTTTTTGCTGAACCCATAAACATTATTATAGTCAAGGTTATTGAGTTTCCATTTAATCAGGGTTATCTACATACACAAAGCCTTAATGAATAAGTATCTATTTTGAATGTGAGTAAGAAAGGTACGGTGTATGCACTCTGATCATCTACTTGTAATCAAAGCCAAAAATGATCTAATTTTGAAAAAGATAATTAGAATGTAGATTATCAAAAGGTGAGAGCTTCTTTTATCCCATTGTCTTTTCTTTTTTTAAATATCATATATACTGTCGGCTTAGCTAGTAGAGACAAAATTAGCATAAATTTAAATGTATATATTAAATATATATGGGATATACTATGATGCCTGGGATACAGAGAAAGACCTTTGTAAGAGGCCTTAGTAAAATTAACTTATTCAAAATTAAGCATGATTCGAATCAACTTTAATTTTCATGTCTAATTATTTCAAAACAATCTATGCCAATAAATGCAGATTTTAAAATGGTGTTTTTTATAATGATGGATTAATTGATAACAAAACAAAGGTCTCTATTTTGTGGGTCTCTTTTTGTGGGTAGCAACAAGGATTACTTATATGTAAATAAAATTAATATTGTCTCTTATTGATGCACTGTTTGTATTCTTAACTTGTAGGGGGTTGGCACTAAAAAATTAGGTTGTATGAAAGAAGTGCCAGGTTAATTTGATCACTGAAGGAATTCAAGTAAATATTTAAAGTGAATAGTCATTTCATTTATGCACCAGAGATAATGTTGAGTGGTATTCTTTTTTTGTTATCATTTGGAAATATATTGATTTCTTTTATCACATAAAAGTGTATGAGTAAAGTAGATTTTCATAAAGAATCTCCTAAAACAAATCATTATATTAAAATTTTTTGAATGCATAAAACATTGTTCTGGGCACAAAGGATACGAGGCGGGAGAGCAGAAAAAGCAAGAGAGAGAGAAACTAAATGAAGAGTAGGGTGGAAGGAGAGAAAGAGAGGTGTTTATAGGGTTGTATCAATCTCTCCTTTTTAGCTATTAAATTAAACCAAAGTTTACTGGTCAAGGAATATAATATATGGCCATTTTAATAAAGGTGGCATTAATCCTATCATTCACTTCCTGGAGATCGCTATCAATTCATAGATATGAAACACTATTAAATATTTATGGAGAGGACAGCAAAGTGAAAAAAAATTAAATGTTAGAGCAGAAGGTTAAGGTGTCAGTTTTATACTTGGGTTTCAAAATTTGTCAGAATTCTTGCAAAAAGCCTAGAGTTTGGATCTAGTCCCACCAAAGACTAACTGTAGACATTTTAATGGTAGACTTCGACTCATATTCTATACTTTTATTTAGTAGATAGTTATTGAGTGCCCACCATGTTCATAACACTGTGTTGGGAGTAGGAAATACAAAGATGACTAAAGCTCAGTCTATAACTTCAAAGATCTAATAACATGTATGAGGAGAGATATATGTATTATACCAACATACAAATGCACATGGACTTTAGAATGAGAACCAACTGGGATAAAATCCCAGGCTTGCCAACAAATAGCTGCACTTGTTTGCCCTCCTCTAGTCTTCTTCTTGATCCTAATGTTATGCTTTCAATGAACCCTCAGTCACAGTCCAGAGCTTTTGGAAATGCTAAAGAGTCATAGCACATCTTAACTTTTCTCTCATTTAAATGGAATAGTCTCACTTTTATCTCTTAGCATTAATAACTCCTAAATAATAATCATATATAAGCTAAACAATGATTTCTTCAAGTAAGCCAAGCCTGACTTTTCTGATTAATCAAATACCACTAACTTTGAACATCTTGAACTTCTAATGATTGCAAGTTGTATGTGATTATTGATAAATTTCTTTCTTCTCCTGTCTAATGCTTACTATTAAAGGATAAGATCTTGAACAAAGTACGCTAAACATAATAGACACTTGTGAAATACTTCAGAATGAAGACCCTTCATATCACTGCATATTAGTTTTTTTCCTAACTGCTCTTACCACACACAAAATAAATACATAAATAAATAAAACAAATATATGGACACCAGGAAACTCTGAGAGATGTTTATATCTATTACCTTGATTGTAGTAATGATGTCATGTGTGTTTTCATGTCCAAATTCATCAGATTGTATACATTAAATATGCAAAGTTCTTTGTGTATTAAACCTCAAAGCTATTAAAATGGATATATACATACCTTACCTTAAATGACTAAGTATTAATTTAATTAATTCATTCAAAAACACATATTAAACATCTACTACCTATCCCATAGGTTTTTTTTTTTTTTTTTTTTGAGGGAAGGGATGTTGGAGGATGGACTTGGGATAGAGTGTTTAATAGACAAAGAACTTGCCCTCAGAGAGTTTACAGCACAGTGAGGAAAAACACATTAAATATGTGATCAGTAATATGAAGTGGTTTCAACTGCTTTGAATTCGAAGAGTGTAGAACCACAAGCTAGTAATGGAAGCCTGATTTTAGAAGTAATGGTTGAAAAAGTCTTGTTTTTAGCAGGGGTATTTGTCAGTTCCTTGACTGAATTGAAGGACTTAGCCATATTAATACCTAAGGGAGTTGCATTTCAGGCAGAAGGAACAACAAAAGCAATGGCCATGAGTGGAATGTGCTTGGAGTATATGAGAAACTATACGGAAACTGTAAATGAGAAAGTGGAAAGAGTGTGAATAAGACAAATGAATGAGAGTAAAAATGAGGGGAGATCCGATTTAAGCATAAATCAGGATCCATAGTATGTAAGGCCTTCCAAGTCAGCATGGACATTAGAAGTTTAGAAAAATGAGGAAGTTTTAGTAGAAGGGAAAAGAACACATTTTAGCAGATGGCAAAACAGAAGACTGAAGGTAAATGAAATAAGATAAAAAATATATAAATATGTATATATATATATATATATATATATATATACACACACACACATACATACATACACACACACACACACACACACATATGTGTGTATGTATATGTATATAATCTATGGCAGATACTGAGAGTGAGTTTTCCAAAAAGTGTTATCAATTAATTTGTAAGCCAAGCAGCAATATATGAGTGTTACACAGTCTATCCCTATCAACCCTAGGTATGATTTATCCTGTTTAAGTATCCTTTGCCTATTTCAAGTGGACAAAATAATTTTCCCCCATTTGTTCCTATTAATTTTATTGTTTCACCATTTACAGTTAAATGTCCAATCCATTCAAATTAATTTTCATGTATATTTGCAGTAAGATAAATATTTATTTTTCCATATCTCTCCGTATCCTATTGACCAATATCAATTATTGAAAAAAACTTTTCACCCTTGTACCTCCCTGCCACCTTTATGTGAAGTTGTCTTTTAATGTCCAAGGTGTCAATTTTCAAGGCATAAATCATTTCATTATTTTGATTTAGACATGTGCTACAATTTCCCCTACTGCACCATCCATACTCTTCCCACCTCACATGGCTATTTCATATAAGGAGTTCACCAGTATCAATGCTCAAAACAGGTGGCCCAAAGTTACCTGAGCAGCAGCTAGAACCAGGATACCTTGACCCTTCCTTGTCTTCTTGAATGGAGAAAATCAATCTCTCATATAACAGATGTTCTCCTGAAAACAAATAAGACAGACACCCCATATTGCTAGAATTAAGCAACTCAGAGTAGAAAATTATGTGTAATCAAGTCTTATTGCCTCTTTTTTAATTTACTACTTTGTTTAAAATCCTCATTAATGAATACCCAAACCTTGCTTAGATTCCTTTCTAAAGAGCACTAAGTTCCTTTGCCCTGTCAATTTCTTACACATTTACTGTTTCTTTGTCTATATATTCTGGGCCAAGAAAAAACAGAAAAATGATAAGCCTACGCAGGGGATGATTTTGATGTGGTGTATTGTTTATACAACACTTTCTTTACAAGCCCTCTTGTTTATACTCCACTTCAGAATAAACAAGACAGAACTGTCCTTCTATGGCTGATAGTAGATCTTTCATCAGCAAGACAAGACTGTAGGCTCTAAGCAACATTATAAGTCTCTGGCTTAATCTTTCTCTCATCCGGGTATAGAAATTTCATAAAATTATTATTATTTTTTTATCATAGAAAAGGGTAACAATGCATCCAAATGTATTTTAAAAACCACTTATCTCCCTTTCTTAAAATAAATAATTTTATAAAGCAATTCTAGTGTCAGCTATTTTAACAGAGTTCAAAAGAGAAAAGCATTTTAGAAGTTTGCAATGAATCATCCCTTGTAAAAGAACAACTAATTTCATTTTTCACAGTTCTTTCTAGCTGTGCAACTAAAATTGCCTTGTGTAAATTAGTATGAGATTTTGTTGGGAGAAGCACAGCTTGAGGTTGTAGAAAACTTCTAACACTTATATCTTATCAGCAATATGCTTTTCTGTTTTGTGATCACAAGTTTTCCCTCTGTCTCCTTTTTACTGAAAAGTCCTGCTGTTTTTTCCCCACACACAGCAAGTGTTATGTCCCCCTGGGCTACAATACTGAGCATACTGACACACACATTTCTGATCCCTTGATGGTGATTTAGACTAAAGGGAGTTTATTGGATTTTTTTTCCTCAAGTCTTCCCAGCATAATGTGTTGAGGTTTTTAACATAATTGTATAATTAACATCTATTTAAAAAATACTGAGTAATGTGAGAAACAAAATGTTTTTTTTAAACTTTTATATCATGCAATTTGTCGAAATTACATGAGAATTCGACATCATTTTATTCTTAGTAACTGTTATTTTGTGATCAGAGTTGAAATAAAGTATTATTCTTTTCTCAGGATATATACTAAAATATCTTACAATTTAATAGATTTTTCACATTAAATGTGATATCAATGTTGATGTTAAAATAAATATATATTTTATGTAGTCTCCTTAAAACATAATTTAAAAATTTGGATAGGACTTACTAAAAACCTTTACATAAAATAATTGCCTTGTTTCTGGCAAAGGAAACATTCCAACATATACCAATATACAGCTTATAATATTAAGAATCATATTAAATTTAGTAAATTTCAAATATCTATTTTTATATCAAATGTTTCCTTAATACCTAATATTTTCTTGTTAGCAATTTTAATAATAATATTCACATGCCTTATCACTTAAGGTTGATTACTTGAAGATAAAATAATTATTTGCAAAGATCAAATGATGAGTTTATTTTTATTCTATAGGTAAATATGATCCATAATTACACCATTGCGTAGAACAGTAAAAAATGGACCCTACGATCTACCGGGTAGTAACCCTACAAAACCTAAACACCACAAATCTTATCAAACTGAACTTAATGATTTAATCACTTAAAGTTATGTATCTTTTGCACATTTATGTTTATAATGTCAAATAAGTCTGGGGTTTTTTCTGGTCAACAATCTTAAATATAGTTTCAGATAAAATGATCTGCATTAGGTAATACAAGTTTTATTGACTATATGGTGATCCTCCCATATGAAAAGCAACATTTCCATATATATAAGAATCTACTTTTTATGAAAGCAAAGCACTAGTATTAAGAGAAGATTGAGTTATTCAGTCTTAACAATGTTGTGTGCTGAGATTAAAGTTTAACCAACTTTACCCCTCAGAGTAAGAGGGCAATGGACCTAGTAAAGAGAAGGCAGAGTGTAATGGTTAAGGTGGCAGAGCCAGGTGACTGACTGGGTTCAGACCTGAGCCCCAATAGTGATTAGATGTATATCCCTGGCAATTTCAGTTAACTTTTTATCTATAAAATGTACCAGCTTCAGAAAGATCTTATAAGATTTACATGAATCCTTAAGACAAGTAGAATGTACTATGCAAACAACCTTAAGACAAATAGAATGTGCTATGCAAACATTGACTATTTAGTAGTATTAGTTAGAAAATTTTCCTTTTCGACCAAAAGAACGTTTTTTGTTTGTTTGTTTTTGTTTACTATATACTGTATTTTAAAAAAAAAATAGATTTGAAATGTGAGATATTTACCTAGGCAAGCAAACTACCCCATAGGCCCAACCAGAGTCACCATCTATTTGTGAAATAGTTTATTGGAACACAGACCATGTTCAATTATTTACATATTATCTATGACTGCTTTTGCACTAAACAGAACTAAGTAGGTGCAAAAGAAACTACAAAGCATAAAATATTTACTCTCTGTCCCTTTACAGAAAAAGTTTGCCAACTACTATGTGATTCATAACACCTGCAATATCAACTGATATTTATCGTTTTCTAAGAAATTTTACTTCCTTTCTCTTATTTTTTAAAAAATGTGCCATACTTACTTTTCATTGTATATATCTTGCTTTATTTCATTGGATGGCAGGTATTCAGAAGGAAATGATTTGGACTTTAGAATCTGTGACTTGGATAATCATCAGTCCCCTAAATTCACTTCCTAATCTGTAAAAGAATCCAATAGGGTGCCTAGAATATAGTATGGATTGTTATCCATCCCATAGTATTCTCACAATAAATATATTTGTTAGACTAGGCAGAAAAGTGTTATATATTAGTCTTATAGACAAAGAACTAATGTTTGAATATCATATCAAATTACTTGTTATTTAGGAAGGAAAAAAAAGAAAACTAAAATTTATTGTCTACTGGTTAGAACACAGATTTTAAAGGCTAATCTATAGGTTCATACCTTATCTCTGTTGTTTATTAACTGTGACCTTGGCCTTAATCTACCTGTGCCTATTTCTCTTATTTTAAAAATATTAAATAAATAATTCCTACTTCATTGAGTTGTTTTGAGAATGAAACAAGCTAATATGTAAAAATACTCAAATTAGTAGGTATAAACTAAACATTATAAAATCATTACTTTAGTATTAACCATCTTCAATGCACCAGAACATCAAGTATTATGCTAATTAATTATTGTAACAATTTTAGATGTTATAATTCTCCCTGATAAAGGTAGGTTCGTATGCAGGTAGATAAACGGATGGATGGATGGATGGATGGATGGATGGATGGATGGATGGATAGATAGATGAGAGAGAGAGAGAGAGAAGAATCTGTGGTTGTGGCACTGGTCATTTAAGAGACTTGCTCAGGTTCCTACAGAAAAATTGGTGGAACTGGAATTCATATCCAGGTCTGTCTACCCTGCAGCGAAAATATTCTCTCTAGTAATCTAGTATTCAGTAGTCTTATTTCAATATCAGAGCCAAGATTCTTTCAACTACTCCAGTGACTATTTTGTCTCTGAAAGATGTTCTATTATTATCATGTTCTCTCACTTCTTTCTGTGTAGCTATAACTGGAGATGTCAGTGGATGAGAGGAAATTCATATTTAAGCATGTAAAATACATGTTTTATATGTTCTCTTCTTGACCTTTATAACATGTTTTTGAAGTAGGTATTTATAGATGAGTTAAAAGGTTTGCCAAAGTCACACACTTTAAGTGTTCCGTTCCAGGCCTTTTGAATCCAAATTTCATGTTCTTTCCAAAAATACCCCTACGTTCTTAGCACTTACGTCTATCTTGCAAAAGAGAGTCACTCTCCACATATATATTACATGTACATTATATATGTACGTTATGTATCATACATATGCACATATATACATATATATTATGTAAGATATATAATGTGAATGCTCATATACAAAACATATATTTATATACCTGTTATACTAATATACAAACAGAAACATTTATTTATACTTATATATTATCAGACTGTGATAGACAAAATAATAGCAATCCAAAGATGTACATGTCCTCATCCCCAAAACTTCTGAATATGTAACCTTGTGTGGCAAAACCGACTTGGCAGATGTGATAGAGCTAAGAATCTTGAAATCAGAAGATTACCTTGAATTACCCAGGTAAGCCCAATGTAATCAGAAGAGTCCTTATAAAAGGAAGTCAAGAAGATCAGAATTAAAGAGAGCTGAAGATGCTACACTTCTGTCTTTGAAGATGGAGAAGGGGTTAAGAGACAAGGAATGTAGGCAGCATCTAGAAACTGGAAAAACAAGAAGAAAGATTATCTTCCCAGAGCCTCCAGAAGGAACACAGACCCTGGATCCATTTAAAACTTCTGATCTCTGAACTATATAAATATGTGTTGCTTAAAGCCACTAGATTTGTGGTAATTGGTTACAATGACAACAGGAAACAGAGTTACAGATAGAAGTAAAAGACATGTTATTAGGAAATTTCAGTTTAGAAACTAAACAGATAATTGATCAAAATACTTTAATATAGCAAGGCAAGTGCTATGATCATTATCTTATTATCCCTCTTTCCTACTTAATTTTTCTACATAGGGTGTATCACCATCTGATGTATTTTATATACATAAAATATATAAAATATATTTTATGTATATAAAATGTCTGACATGGTAGTTGTAAAACATTATTTGTTAAATTTATAAAAGAACAATAGCCCAGAAGACTTTGTAATTGTAGAGAAAAAAAATTTAAGTGTGGAGAAATGAAGAATAAGACCAGGGGAATTTCTTATTTGTTAATAAAATTTTCTCTTGAAAATGCTCATGCAGCATTTTGAAAAAAATTCTGAAAGGAGCTGGGCTAAGCCATGATGACTCTATTTTCATGAAGGATTTGAGCTAGGGCTAGGCATTTAAGAGTGAGTGTGCTAGTCCATTTGAACTTCTATAACAAAATATCATAGATTGGTGTTATTATTTCTCATGTTCTGGAGGCTGAGAAGTACAAGGACAAGATACTAAAAGATGCCGTGTCTGGTAAAAGTTCACTTCCTAGATGGCCATCTTTTCACTATAACTTTATATGAAAGAAGGGGCTAAGGAGCTCTATGGGGTCTCTTTCATAAAGGTATTAATCCTATTCATGAAGGCTCAAGCCTTCTGACCTAAGCATCTCCCAAAGTCCCTGGCTACTAATACCATCATATTGGGTGTTAGGTTATAAAATATGAATTTTAGAGGTATATAAATATTCAATATATAGCAGTGAGTATAGGTCCTTATATTCAAGAAGAAATACACAAAGCAGAAAAATAATTTGGAATGAACAATATGTGCTTATCAGATGCTTAATGTAACAGTATCGTTAATTTATGGTAAATGCCTGGGAATCATAAGAAATAATGTTTGATAGATTTTGTTAGGCTATAGTAAAATAATAAAAGGAAAGAATAACCTGGAACATGTATACCAAGATATGTATTTTGGATAAAATATAAGTATGTTGTTTGGAAATCAATGTTATATAACTGAAGTAGTATTATCTTTAGTCAAAGGCAGACTCATGTTTGATTCCCTGGACTACCACGTGCTCAAATTATTTTCACCTCCTCCTCATTATCCTTCTTTACTTTACAGGTTGATTAAGGAAAACAAATAATGCATGTAAAGCATCTAGGAGATATGACGTCAAATGTATGCAAAATAATAGTTAATGCTTGCCATACAATTTGAAATTAACATCTTATTTTAGACAGTGTAAACGAATGTGATGTATTTGTATTCTGGAGAAATAAGTTGATTTCGTAAAAAATTAATAAATGGAAACCTCATTTAAAGTGAAGTAGGGAGATTAGAAGGAGAAGCTCTCACACTCTACACTGACTGAGAAGCATGACAGGAGAAACTCTGTAACTGCCCTTCCCAACTTCCTTTCTCCCTCTATAAAAAATTTTCTTCTCCTTTGTTTTAGCTGACTTGCAAATGGCCCACCAAGGCTGCAGGTACTGGACTGCAATTCCTGTTGTTCCTGAATAAATTCATTTCTGCTGAGAATTACCTGGTTGATTTTTGTTTATGATCAACAATTTCATTGGCATGTGAAACTATTACTTCAAAGAAGTGTAAAGCAAATAAAGCAATTGCATAAAGTTTATCTTTGACCCCTACCTAGCTTTCTTTTTCCATCTATCTAATAACTAGTCACCTTCTCTTCTGCTCTCCCAAGAAAAAATGGTCTTCAGTTTGATATTCACAATAATCCACTTAGGCATACAGTCATTCAGAGGTAGATTATACAAAAGCATACTCTTAATCACAGCTCTTTTATATAGAACATCAAAAGCATAAAAGCATATGTGGAACACAACTTATAAAAGATCATTTGCAAACTCTAATAGAGCAAGTAATTTGGTATGAGACATTAATTGAACTAAACCTCAGAAATTACAATATTGTTTTTCATTTATAATTCACTATAATATACAGACAATAAGATATCTTTTCCCAAGTTTCTTTGCAGTATATCTCCAAAGCCCATTGTAATTTCTGGAATATATATATATATATATATATATAATTGTGACAACATGGATAGACCTTGAGGGTATAATGCCAAGTGAAATAAGTCAGACAGGGCAATACAAATATTTGAAAACATGTTTAATGTCTAGCCTATAGTATCATGAAAATTTAATTTACTATGTACAACCATACTCATCTGTCAATAAATTAAAACAGTATAAACACCGTATTTTACTGTATAATCTCATATGTGAAGTCTAAAAAAAAAAGTCAAACTCATAGAAACAAAGTAGAATGGTGGTTGCCAGGGGCTGGGGCAGAAAATGGGAATGTGTTGGTAAAAGGGTACAAACTTTCAGTTATGAGATCTATAAGTTCTGGGAATCTAATATTCAGCATGGTGACTATAATTAACAAGATTGAATTTTATACTTTAAAGTTACTATGAGCGATCTTAAATGTTTTTAGGGTACACACACAAGTTGTAATTATGTGAGATGATGAATGTATTAACTAATCTTATTGTGGTAATAATTTTGCAACATATATGTGTATCAAATCATCACATGGCACACCTTAAACTTATACAATGTTATTTGTTAATTATATCTCAATAAAACTGGAAAAAATCAGTTGAAAATTATTTTTTACTCTCATTCTTTCAACCTCTCAAATCTTTTTAAGGCATTTTGCTCACTGAATGTCTCTGTACCAGAAAGGGATCATATCTTTGTCTATCAACTTACCACTCTCTCTACTTTGAATTTATCTCATCAAATTATATTAATAGGTTATGTGCCCTGCGAACTGCCATAAAGCTTTGGCCACTTCAAATTATAAATAGTTTATACCCACATATAAACTATGTAGATATCAAATTCTCATTGTGTCTATTTTCCCCTGCTATATCTTCAATGAATCCCTTAGATATTATGTCATTATGTACTATGGGTCTGAAAGAATATTTCTTTTGTTCACCTGTTAAAAAAATCCAATGTATCAATCGTTTTACAAAATTTCAATCTTATCCAGCACCAAAGTTTACTAATGATTAGCAAGGTGCACAAGAAAGTTACAACCTTGTCTGCCACACTGAGAGGTCCTTAATCCATCAGAATCAGCTCTGTGAGTCTCCATTTCCATCTTGGATGTATTTTTGCTATAGGTGGACAGGTATTAACCCAGTGCAGAAAGAATTAGCAAAAAGCTGTGGAATTTCTCAGTTTTATATCTAAATACTATGTCATTGATGCATTCCATTACTCTACAAATTTGCAATTTATTTACAACCAATAATTTAGACTGAGAAGATATATTCAGCTAAAACTGTCCTTAGTTTAATACTAAGTACATAGCAAACCTTTCAAACATTCCATATAGTAAATTTTACCATAAATGTTTGCAGAATATTCTGATTAGTGTCAGTGTGTCTCAGACATCTGGGTGGGATTAAAGGTTATAGATAAATGTAAAAATTCATCAACTGATACACCTTAAATTTGGGTGCTTTATACTGTAAGGGTCCCCAATCTCCAGGTTGTGGACCAGTACTGGTCCTTGGCCTGTTGCAATCGGCCTTCACAGCAGGAAGTGATCGGTGGGCTAGCAAGTGAAGCTTCATCTGTATCTGCAGCCACCACCCCCTGCCCAAGTGCTAGCATCATCACTTCAGCTCCACCTTAGGTCATCGGATTCTAACAGGAGCACCGGTCTCTGGTGCCAAAAAGTTTGGGGACCACTGCTTTACAATATATGTTCTATACTTCAATTAAAAGTAAGCAAATTGGTTGGTAGGTAGGTAGGTAAGTAGGTAGGTAGAGATGAGAGATAGATGAAAGGTAGATAGACGATAGATAGATAGCAGATAGATGGATAGATAGATAGAACAGATATTCCAATTGAAATGTCAGTGTGGGAGAGGTGAGGCAGAGAGAGAGTAAGAGAGAATATGAATGCAAGTGTAAAGAATAGAGACAAAAAGAGAAAATCAGACAGTAGGAGGAGTTTTCAAAGTGAAGCTTTGTAGAAATTTCAGGAATTCTTTGAGCCAAAGAAAATAATAGCAGTCTCTATCTCTTCCCTTCCCACTTTTCTTCTCTCTCTCCTCTTCTTCTAAAAGTGTTGTTTACATAGCATGAAATCTTTGATTTGTGTTCCTGATAACGTACTTTTTTACCTCACATTTTAATTGTACTTTTACTCTAAGTAAATTATGTTTTAAATCTTTAAAAATGTTTTATAAGTAATTTGGGTGGAAAGAAAGAGCAAATAACATAAACTATAAAGCTTTCCATATTCCATTACATTTCTCTAGTTCCCAGCCCTTCTAGCTCTGGGAAACAAGTATTCTTACTCATGAATCCCACAAAGTTTTATATCTCAGATTCTTCCACATCCCTTTATTTATAAGTCATCTTCAGTTTGTAGCTCAGAGAAAACAATCAGCAGTTCACACTGCCTTTTTTTATTTTTTGTCAGAAAGTAGAAACACTTCATTAAATTATCTGAACTGCATGTGGTAAAATATTAATAATGGTTTAGACTTAGGATATGTAAATATTTCATTTTATTTCTTATTTTGTGTTTTAATTATTAAAGCACTTTAAATAAAATATAAACATAACCATGACAATAAGGATATCAGTGTTTATGACTACCTGTATAATGAAAGATATGGTGGAGAACCAACCAACAGAATGTCCTCTTAGCTAAATATGGAGGGAATAAGTACTTACACATCATAATTTATTTATAAGAGAAACTCAGAAGGCTGTAGGCTATACCAGTAATCAAATTAAGAGAAAGAAAAGTCTAAAAATTAGAAAACAAACTCTAATTTTGACATATTTAATATGCAATGTCTTTTGAATACTAAGAATATAACTTTTGATGGGCAGTTAAAATGCTAAATGGAAGCTCTATGATGGGTAAATGTCAGACACAAACTTTTGAGGGGTTTTCCTCTTTTAAGATGACTAAATTTGGCAAGGACAGGTTTTATAAGAAAAGACAAGAACTTCTCAGTTAAAATTTGAAGTATTTGAGTGAATATCTTTTCTTTTATGCTTTCTCTATTTTCAATATGTGCACATTGTTGGCAAGATAGTGGCATCACACCTAGTTTCTTATTTAGATGTAATTTTATCTGAGTAAGATGGCCAGCTCCCCTCTTGAGAGTTTCTTCCCTCACTTTTTGTAGTCTGAGAGAAATTTTCTCTTGACAATAATTTTTCCAAGGTTTCTATGTAGCTCATTAGAATTCTGCACTGGAGTTTAGGGCAAATTTCCAGCTTGTATCAAAATAGTAATTCTATTTGCTTTGTTTTTTGGGTATATGTTTAGGAATTTCAGGTATAAATTTAGTATAAAATATATATATATGTGCCCTGATTCTTGTCAAAAACATACTCAAATAGCCTCTTAAGATCATCCTAATTCAATAAAGTTTAATAAATCTCCCTTATAAATATTTTGTTATCCAAATAAAAAAGAGTAAGCGAAGAGAATTAAATGTATTAGTAGACAATCTAGAAAAAGTTGTATCAATGACTTTAATTTACACTGATGTAATATTTTCAACTTTAAAAATGAAACATTTATTTCCTATTTTTAAAAAGAGACAGTAATAACTAATTTTATCCAAGCCAGTTTTTATTTTTAATTAACCTACTTAGAACATTTAACCATAAATATAGAACTTTAATTTTCCACTTAATATTTTTTGGGCTCAGGAAATGATCTATAACAGAAGTCCTAGTATAGGGAGATTTCCTTATTTGAAAACATTTTTAATGTCTAGTCTATAATATTATGAAAATTTAATTTACTATGTATAATCATATCCATCAATAAATTAAAAATTGATATAAAAACAGATATTTAACCATTTTTATATCATCTTATGATTTGAATAACAAAAAGGGATGTAAAAATTCTTGACATTTTGTATACTATTGAATGAGTGTATGAAGTAAACCACTTTTATTCAAGACCTCCTGAAATAAGATGCAGATGAGTAATACCACAGATATTCATGCTTCAGTCTGCATGATCTTGGTTGTAAGATTTTTTTCCTAAAAATTTTTATATATGTCTTCTGTTTCAATGTCTGAATTGTTGACAGTCACTTAAACTCATTAACTATAATTTCAATAAGGCCTCCATCATTGATACTCATTTGAATCTCAAGTCACTCCTTGGCAGGTTCAAAATCTAGCCTCATTTTTGCTTGTGAATTAAATAAAATATACAGTTAAACAGCTCCTGAATTTCCATGCATTATCTTTCAGGTTCCATCTCCCTTCCTTCAGTGTTAGTATCTTGTAATAATTCAGCTGATTTCTGAATTAATTAGATTCAATCAACAAACAGCTTTTAATGGTCAGGACCACAACAGGTCAGGCAGCCAAATATTTCAAATCACACCTACCGTATTATTCCTTGGAGGAGATACTTTTTATCTCACTGAAACAATTTCTGAAGACATTATATAGTAGGTTGACATTTTAAGTAATCCTTCACAGGTGTAGCTCTAATTCAGCAATTATGAATTGGATGGTGTACGCTTGAAAGCTTCCTTGGTTGACCGGAGCCTCAATTCTTGAAATCAAATTATTGGAACAAATCTAACCTTGTTGAATGGTACTAAAATTAAACAATAGTATCCGGCAACCCGATAATATTTTGTTTTGTTTTTTAAATCACTTTATTAAGATATAATTGACATAGAAAAAGCTATGTATTTTTAAGGAATACAACTTGATGAATTTGAAGATAAATATACGTTTATGAACCATCACTACAATTTATGTCATAAACGTATTCATCACCTTCAAAAACTTCCTTCCCTCCTTCTTCTTTATTTCACTGTAATAATACAAGAGATATACCCACTCAGCAACTTTTTAAATATTCAATATAGAATTATTAGCCATTCTGTATAGGAGATCCTTAGACTTTTTATCTTGCATAAATGAAACTTTTTATCCTATGACTAATACTTCCTATTTACTCCTCCCAGTTCCTGGTAACCACCAGCCTATGCTCTATTTCTTTTTTTATTTTTCTTCTTTTAAAGCTGCATCTCTTTTATTTTTAATCTTTCGGGGTCTATTTCTTATGTGTGTCTAGTGTGGCAAGCAGTGAGATTTAAATTTTTTATTTTTTTCTGATTTTATTGAGGTCTAATTAACATAAAATATTGTATAAGTTTAAAGCCTATAATATAACTTATATGTATATATTGCAAAATGATTACCACAATAAATTAACATGCATCACCTCACAGTTACATTTTTTTCTGTGATGAAAAAATTTTTAGATCTTCTCTATTAGCAACTTTCAAATATATAATACATTATTCTTAACTATAGTCCTCCTGCTGTGCATTACTTCCCCAGAACTTAATTATCTTATAACTGAAAGTGTGTACCTTGACCATCTTCAACCAATTCCCCCCAGCCACCACCTCCCCACCTCTGATAACCACAAACCTGATATCTTTTCTATGAGTTTGGTGTTTTTAGATTCTAAATATAAGTGAAATCATGTTTTTAATGAGTGAAAAGTCAGACACAGAAGGCAGATACTAAACCACTTACATAAAGAATCTAAAATAGTCAAGCCCAATAGCGTTTTCTTTTTGGGGGCGGGGGGAGGTCTAATTTTTTACGATCAGTTGTCCCACAACTTTATCAGTTTTGTAGTATGAAACCTATTGTTTACTACCTAAAAAATAGATAAGGATTTTGTTATCTTGGAGTCTGAAGACTATCTTCAGGAAAGGCACTGATATCTAATCAGTTTCCTCTCTTGCAAAAAAAAAAAAGAAAAAACAATTTAATTCAAAAATTCCATTTATATATTATATGTAATATATATTATGGAATATATATATATTCCATATATGTATTAAATTCCATATTAAATTGTTTCATTTAATTAACAGATGACTTTACATCCCCAAAGTCACACAGACATAATTCTAACTCACAAATAAAGAGACCAAGGAAAAAAAGGAATAAAAAAAAAAGGAATAAGTCTGCAGATAATAATTTAGTGTAGTTTGAAAATAATATATGCAAGATAAGAAAATAGTACAAACAAAATCTATGAATATCGTGGCATGCATAAAGAGCTTAGATTCATTTACTGGAACTTCCTGAAAAAAACTTATTTTAAGTAAAGTTGAAACAATGTTCAATATTACGGTTGGGGAAACAAAAGTGAAAAGAAATCTTCCTAAATGGTGGGTAAAAATAATTTACCATGTGCTATATAAAAAAGACATCATACATAACTGTTAAAAATGCTAGCCCTAACAAAATTTCATGTATTCTGTATCCAAGAGATCCATGGTATTAATAGAAAGAGACCTTTCTGTTTATTGCAGATTTCTCTTTATAACTGAACAAAATCAATCCTCAGAGTTTCACAGGGGGAAAAAATCATATTCCAAATCAAATGCCATCTGTCCTACAATAAGATAATAGCCACCATATTGGCTTTACCTGTATACGTAACACTTCTATTCAACATAATACTAGAAGTCCGAGTCAAGCAATAAAAAAATAATAATAATAATAATTAAAAGGCATTCAAGTAGGGAAGAAAGAAGTAAAATTATCTGTTTGCAGATGATACAATCTCATATCATATGTACAAAACACTAAAGAGTTCATCAAAAAACTGTTGGAATAAACAAATTTATAAAATTTGCAATTCAGCAAAGTTACGGGACACAAAATTGATGTACAAAAATCAGAGTGCTTCTACACATTAAAAGAGAATTATGTGAAATGGAGATTAAGTAAACAATCCCATTTATATCAGCACGATAAAGAATAAAATATTTAGGAATGAACTTAACCAAAGAGGTGAAAAACTTATACACCAAAAATTATAAAAACTAATGATGATATTAAAACAGACACAAATAAATGAAAAGACATCCCTCGTGTATAGACTGGAAGAATTAATACTCTTAAACTATCCATACTACCTAAAGACTTAGTTGTTATGTGTGACTATAGGTTCATCAAAGGTAACAAATATAATGCTCTGGTGAGTGATGTTGATAGTAGGGGAGCTATGCATGTGTAGGGACCTAAAAGGAAGTGAAATAACACTCGTGGGAGAAGATATTTTCAAAACATAGTCAGCTTCTATAAAGACCATAAAGACGACTTATGCATGCCTTTCCACCTGCAAAAACTCATATCTCCCAGGCCGCTAAAAAATAGTAAGATGATGGTCCATCAAATTGTCATTCATTATTCCCTCTCTTATTTAGTCTTCTGAATTACAGAAATTGAATATCCATAATTTTGTTTTATAACATATTATCACTATTTTTTCCGTGAATGACCTTGTTTCATCCCTGCGCCACTCCTAGAGTAGCAATCAATTAAAATTTCATTAGCACTTCCTTTACATACATATACGTACATGCACACACACAATCTACATAGTTTTATAACTTAAATGCTTAGTTTTATTGTTTTCAAACTTTATAAAAAGATATAAAGGTAAGCATTCTCCTGTGCTTTGTCTTACTTTTTCACTAAATATTAAATTCCAAAGGGAATGATGCTAATTTCTTCAAAGTGTATAGGATTTTAATTTTACCTTGGAATTACTTTATTCTATTTTATTATAGAATCAGTTTTGTTGCTGTTGATAAATTTGTGACTAAAAAGAATAAGGTAATTAAAAAATAATCAGGTAAGTATTAAAATTAAACCAATAGGTAGGTAATATTATGATAAATAACTCTCTCTCTGAGAGCCACATAGTAACTAATCAATAGCTTAGCTAGTTCACAGATGGAAAATAGAGAAGTGAGTCCAGAAACTTAAAGCTGAGAAATACTACAAATAAAGAAAAAAACATAAATAAGAAACATGATAATTCAACAATAATAATATAAACACTTTTTAAATTTTAAAATTTACCTTAGAGGTGAAAACACCACGCATGGCCTTTTTGAGGGAACTTCTACAATGTAGGAACTTTAAAGAACGCTTAGCAGACTGTTGGTTCCCACTGCATATTATTCCGGATAGTTAAGGTTATGTTGAGGCCTAAAAACAAAACAACAATAACAGAACTGCATGGCAATGACTTATTATGACAAAGATTTTTTTTTTTTCTCTACTGCGCAAAGTTGGCTGTGAATCCCAGCAACTTTTAAAGGCACTTCAAGGTTATAGGGTTAGGGTATGACCCTTTCTTAAAAGGCATCCTTTATGGTTATTCCACGAGAGAAGGGAAATCTCACATAGGAAATTAGATGCTTTGGCCTGGAAGTTGTTTATACTCATAACCAATTAGCCAGAATTTGTCATGCAGCCCCGCCCAACCGCATAGAGGTTGAGAAATGCAATTTCCTATGTATTTGAAAGAGAATCATATTGTAAATAATATAATTCCTATAACATACCTAAACCATACAGATATGGAGTTTTTTCTCATATTTACTCCCTCTGTAACTACTAGCATTTATCTCTTTTTTCCCTTAAGCTGTCCCGAAAAGTCTTGTCATAATAATAATGATCCTTATTGTGTAGTGAATGGCTGAACAGTGTTCTAACATATATATATATATATATATATATTGCTTAATTAACTAATCTCCTATTTTGGAGTAAAAGTTATGTTTGGAAGAGTTTCCTATTATAAACACAGCTGTGGCGATCATCTTTCTAGAAAGTCTTGCTAAAAATTCTTAATTTAAAAATATTAGTTATCTGCAACATGATATATTTTTTCTATCAATTTAATATCCAAATAAAATTGGCCTAAGTCTCCATTTTCTTTATTGCAGAAAGTCCAATGCTCTTGCCAAAAACTTGGTTATGTCTGGTCCAAAGTTTACCACCTCTGAATTCACCGCAGTGCTCTTCTCAACTGTTCCACTATGGTATTTACACACTGACTCCATGCACAAGTTTTGTGATCATGATATGAGAAGTTGTATCATTTCATTGCCTGTCACAGTCAAAGTTGAAACTGCATATTTGTCATTCCCATCACTGGGAGTTTATTTATTTATTTATTTATTTTTGGACACACTGATATCGATTGCTGATTATTCATTCACCGAGCACATTATGCCCTCTAGAGTTTGATCGTCTCGCTATAATTCTAGAGTTTGCTTTCCCACCCCTTCCCACCTATCCATCTCTTCTTTATTCACTTTCAAATTTCTTTTCTTTCAAATTATGCCACAGAATCACTTTTGTACATGCAAAACCATTGCTACATAGTTGAATATATGGACTGCTCTGAGATTTAAGTTATCTCTTCTTCCCTTTAAAAATAATTTGCCTTCCTTAGGAGTCAGTTCTGGTTTAAAACTATGATTTTGACTGAAGGCTACACTCTGTTACAGTATTGGGAGGTTTTTATGTGTTTTTAAATAAAATGTTCAAGCAGACCCTAGCATAAAACTATATAATTCACATTAGTTATTGTTATTACAAATTGCATTTCCCCCACAATAGCATATGCTTTTCCCTTTATCTTATCTACAAAATTTTGTCAAAATGAAATGGTATTTTTCTCAGATTTCATTGAGATTTTTATAATAGCTTATATTTTAAGAATTTTCAACATCTTAAAAATTATTTCCTAATTATATAAGCACCACTTATTTAGGCTTTTTGTAAATGATACCATAGTCATTGTATTCTATGTTTATTTTATGTATCTTTTCCCCTTTGCTACTGATTCATATCCTGTGGTTTTTAATTTTTTTCCTAAAGGGATTATAGAAATAGCATACTTTCCAACTCCTTGCATGTCAATGAATGCCCTTCTCTTGTCTTCCCAAGTGAAAGATAGCCTGACGGGTTATGTCACAGAGGGCATGCAAACTCTTTTTCACATAATGCTGATAATGAGCCCTTGTCTTCTGACATTTAGTGCTGCAGAACATCCTACTGTCAACCTCATTATTTCTCCATTTCTGTCTGCTTGATGGTACGGTTTCTTCTTTCTTATATATACTTTTAAAGTACCAGTACTGATCTAGTACAAATTTATCTTCATCAGTGTTACTTATTATTGTTCACTCATTCGACCTCTGCACTAAAATCTGTCTTTAGATAGAGAAATTTAAAACAAAATTTATTGATCCATTTTCTTTTATTTACTCTGATTACTGTTTGGTTGCCTCTCGCAACACTTTCCCTATCTCTCCACCCCTATCAGAACTTTTGGTTGTTCATGAGACACTGCAAACACATCCTTGATTAAAGTCTTACATTTATGTTTGCTTTTGTCTGGAACACTCCACTATCTGAAAGGGACATGTCTTACTTCTCTCAGTCTTTGCCCCATATTACTTTCACAGAAAACACAGATGCTTTAGAAAAACTAGCAGATTGACAACCACTACACAAAAACCCATACTCTCAATCCTGTTTATAATTTGCCTTTCTTAATTTCATAGCACTTCTCATTACCTACCACGATATATATTTTACCTCAATTACTTTCGTGTATTTATCCTCAACATTCCTGCCAGTGCACACCCAGTATGAGCTCCTCAAGAGAAGATTCATTATTTTTTTCTCAAATTTATCACTCTATCTCCAACTCTGAGAGAGGTTTCTGAAATATATAAATGTCGTTGGACAACAGATGGATGGATGAGTGAACTGGGTGTATGAATGAATGAATGGACGAATGAATACTTCCTCACTTTACACATGATCAGGTACCTATGATACCACTGTAGGACCACATATCTTAATTCTTCAAAAATGCATTTTTTAACGGCATTAAAAAATGTATTTTTTTCTATCATTTTAAAGAATTAATCTACCTTGTCTTTGTCATGAATTTTTATTCTCCAATCTGCAGTTGATTTATGCTAATGCATTTTCATATTTGTATATACATTTTAACCTATAGAAAGTCTTTCCATAACTCAACTTAGTGATTATGTAGCCTTACACTTTTACTTTTACTTTTACTGTTAATGCAATATCTCTTGAATAAATTCAAAATATGAATTAAAGTAAGATTAAAAGTTAATTCAAGTGGTAAAATGAGAGCTGAATAAAATGGATCGGTCATTGCTAAAACTTTGGCCTTTGTGTTTATGTTTTTTTCTTTTAGAGGCAACTACAATTAATTTAATCAATCTTTATCTAACAAGAATATCCTCATAAGGAAACACCATTTACTTAGTGCATCATCTATGTCTTATTTATAAGTCACAAAGACCACAAAGAAACTTCTAATTTCTATAAACTCCCATACCAGAAGCACTTTTAGAAAATGTTGATTAATCATTTTAATGGCATTTGATTATTAACTATAATTTGACTGTTAAGAACTGCCCACAGAGTAAGCACTGGTCTCCTATCGTTGAATTCCAAAATTGTAGTGAGATTCTAGTAAGGATCTAAAACAGACTTTTCCGTTTGAGATGGTACATCAAAACTGACTTGTCAGTTCTGTCAAATTGGCAACATGGACAGATTTAAAATGAAAAAAGAATATGAAACTTTTGTAGTTATAAAAAGATATTTAATGATTAACATATGTCCAGAATATAATAGGCCAACTTTTAAAGTCATGGCCATGAATAAAATAATAATAATTTTAACATTTATAACAACTAATATGTATTAGTCCTTAATTAATTTTGAGCTTTGTATGTAAAGCGAAATTCACACTTATTTTTATATTAAATACTTGTAATAATTCCATGAAGCTTTTAAATTTCTTTTTAGAAAATAATATTAAGGATCACAAAATATATATAATGGGCACAAAGTAATGTTGTTTTATCTGGCAGCACCAAATTGTGAATCTAAGTCTATCTAAGCATAGAGCTCATTATTTTATGATTTTCTTATCTTTACTTACCCAATTTTATCTACACATAATCAGTCATTTCTTTTGCCTGAGCAACAATTGCTTCAATATTAATGATATCAAATCTTACTTTTAATTTGAATGATTTTTCTCCCACTATGGAGCAAAAAATATGAACTAAGTCTACATACTGACATAGGTGCATCAGGGTTAGTGATTCACTGACCAGATTGTATAAAGTGATATAGAGTATAATTTTTAAAACTATAAAACTAATGACTAGGAACGATGAAATACATATGTTACATAGGACATAGAAAATGCGTTGTCTGGCAACACATCAAAAAGTATAAGTTAGGCAGTATAAAATTCTAATGAATAGCTGAATAAGGCTGAAGTACATTTAACTTAGAGTATAATAACTGTGAATGATTATTGCATGTACAGTTAGTTTTTAACATTGCTCTGCACTATTACAATCTAATTACATGTTTTGTTAGATTAAAATATTCTGCGAAATTTTTAACAAGTGGGCAAAGACAATAAAGAAGCTGAAAATGTTCATAGTATATAAGCCATTCCTGATGATATTTGAAAAGGGTTTAATAACATGTTATATCAGCAAAACAAGATCTTAATCCAGTGGTTAATAAACTTACTCTTAATATTATTAAATGTGTTTATTTTTCTTCAAAGCAGTGGCATGGCCCAAAACAGTTACCCTCCAATCACTGGATTTTCAAACTCTTATTTCTCATGGAAAATTGAAATAGTTTTCTTACATTACAAAAATAACATGGAATCTTGTGAGAATGCTGACCCCAGAAAGCAAACTGTATTCCAACACAAAATGATGGAAAACAGCTTCAAAACACAAATTATATTTATGCTGAGTTTTCAGTATTTAATAGGAACTTAGAAGAGCACAAGAAAATAATAATGTAATATATATAATGAGATTGCATTTATATTGAAAATAATAATATATAATTCAAATTGAAATAATTTCATTTGGGAAATATATACTTATATCTCATCATAAAATACTTGTAACTTCAGCCTATATATAGCTATCTATGTATTGCTTTCTAAGTCATCAGAACTTCCAAACAACTCTGTTATTAATAGAAATAAAAGTTTTATAAATATTTAAGAATTATTAGTAATATTAATATTATTCAGCAATTATTTATAATAATCAGTAGATATCAAAGTTATTATTACTTGTTTGAACAATATAATATTAAAATAAAAACCTAAGTTAAAAACCTCAAATAAACAAACAAGCTTATGTACCACTATGATATTAAGCAAATAGATTATAAAAGTTTTTTCATTAAAACATAATGACAATGACTATTGAACTAATTAAAATAACTTAACATATTAAAATAAAAATCATTCTTTTCAACTTTTGTTAATTTTCTCTGAAAGTAGGAAGCAGATGAAATGTAATAAAAATATAAAAATTAGTTCAAATTTATATATTCCATTTACTATAAATTAAGAGTTTTTTTTGACTGTGTTAAAGAAAATGTTTTCTGTCTTTCTTTGCTGAATGTATTTATGTTATTATGATTGAATGTGCAAACAAAACTGTTTAGGTAACTTCATAATATGCTTCAATAAACCAGAAAGAATTTGCAACAACAGTTTGCAATCTAACTTATTATTGTTGTTATTATAACATAGTTTGCCTTATTAGATGTGGCTTTCTAGCAATTTCTTCTTTTGATTTTTTAATACATCTTCACACAATGAGAGTTTGAACAGAATTGAGAGTCCTGAAGTAAACCCATGATTATATGGGCAAATAATTTTTGACAAAGAAGCCTAAAACATACAGTGAAAAAAGAAAGCCTCTTCAACAAATGGTACTGGGAAAACTGGAAAGCCATCTGCAAAAGAATGAAATTAGACTGCTGTCTATCGCCACACACCAAAGTTAAATCAAAATGGATTAAGGACCTGAATATAAGACATGAAACAGTAAATTGCAGAGAAGAAAACATAGGAACTAAACTCATAGACCTTGGATTTAAAGAGGATTTTATGATTTGACCTCAAAGGCAAGGGAAGCAAAAGCAAAAATAAATGAATGGGACTATATCAAACTAAAAAGCTTCTGCACAGCAAAAGAAACTGCCAACAAGGTAGAGACAACTATCTAAATGGGCAAATATATTTGTAAGCAACGCCTCAATAAGGGTCTTTTTTTTTATTATTTTTATTTTTTTACTACCACTAGTAAATGCACACCTGCAATATCATATCTGGGGTTCTTTACAGTGATAACTTGGTAAAGACACAGCAAAAAAAGACTCAAATTTATTAATTTAAAATCCCTATTGGAATAGCTTAAAAGAGCTGGTAAGTAGTGGTCCTGAGTACTTCACATTTTTGTAGTTACTTTCTATCTGATAAGTCATTTTTCATCAAAATGATATTTATTGTGGGAAGAGGGCAAAGTAGGAAGCACCAGGAATCTATCTCCTTACCAAAATAACAACTGCATTGGCAGAATCATACGATGTAACTCATGGAATTCTAGAGTCTATTCAAGGCTTATAACTTCCAGGGCTAGGCTTGGGAAGTAAATTGTGATTAATTTTGGTCAATTTCAATCCTTAGCATAGCAGCAACTACTCATACACCACCACCAGCCACGAGGCAAGCAGCTGTGCAAGTATTCCTGGAGCACTTTGCATACAGTTTGTGGGAGCCATTGAGCAAAAAGAAGAACCCAATTTTAAAATATTGGATATCAGTGTTGTGACTACTGATTGCTGCTTCTGATCACAAAGATGCAGATAAAATAGGGCACATGGTTGTTGCACCTTTCTCTATTGCTATAAGCCCCTCTCCCTCCTACTGAAGAGACTTACAGGAGATTTAAAGAGTAGGTGCTTTTCCCCCACTATCCAACAATTTGTTTTTTTCTTTTTCCTATTTTGAGAGCCAGACAGTAAACACTAATCTATTCAAAAGCAACTGCCTATAAGGAGAAAATTAGAAAGTGACTGTGCATGCACAAAGTATAGGCTCAGAAAGACATCAGAAGACCTTAAATTTATACCTCAGAGACTCCTTGACCAAGGGGTGGCTCATAACAATGAAAAACAAAACACAAAAACAATAACAAAAAATTAACAAATCTTGGGGAAAGGAGAGAATCTGATTTCCAGAGTTACCACATTACTAGATCCAAATGCACATTTTGAACAACAACAAAAAAGCAGAAGGTAAACAAAGAAAAAAAATGTGGCCCATTCAAAGGGAAAAAATAAAACAACAGAAGTTATCCTTATAAAAGACCTTATGTCAAATCTATTAGACGAAGAATTTAAAACAACTGTCTTAAAGATGTTCAAAGAACTAAAGGAAGATGTGGAGAAAGTCATGAAATGATATATGAATGAAATAGAAATATTAATAAAAAGACAAAATACCTAAAAGAGAAACTAATAAGAAATTCTGGAGCTATAAAATAAGATAATTGAAATAAAAAATTCACTGGAGGATTTAAAGATTTAACCAGTTAGAAGAATTAGTGAACTTGAAAATAGCATAATGTAAATTATTGTCTTAGAACAGAAAAAAAAAAAAATTGAAGTGAACAGAGACTAGAGGGACTATGGGAAGTCCCATGAAAGAAAAGTGGAGAGAGAATATTTCAAAAAATAAGGGCAGGAAACTTCCCAGAGTTGATGAAAGACATAAACATAAACTTCCAAGAAGCTCAGCAAATTCCAGTTAAGATTGACTTAATGAGACCTACTTCAAGACACATGATAATCAAAATTTCTAAAGACAGGAAGAGAATCTTGAAAAAAGCAAGAGAAGCCATTCATTACATACAGGGGATCTTCGACAAAATTATCAGCACATTTCTCATCAAAAACTCGGGAGATGGAAGGCAGTGGGCCTTGATCTATTCAAAGTGCCAAAATTAAGAAAATAGACAGCTCAATCAAAAATCCTATACTCAGCAAAACTGTCCTACAAAGCGAGGTCCAAATAAAGCTATTCCTAGAGAAACAAAAGCTGGGGCATTTTTTACCAGTAGACTTGCCCTGCATAAAATGTTCAGAGGAGTTCTGGAGGGTGAAATGAAAGGACAGTAACTCAAAGCTACATGAAGATTTAAATATCTCAATAAAAGTAAGTACATTGACAATTACAAAAGCTAGTATTTTATAACAATGATTTGTAACACTTTGTTTTCTACATGATTTAAGAAACACATTTTTTAAATGTATTTTTAATCCAAAGGCTAGTAAGTGTCATAAATGTAGTTTGTTCCAACACCGATTTAAGAGACTAATGGTTTTAAAATAATTATTAGTTTATGTTTTGAGGCACGTGACACATAAAGACATAATTTTGTGATATAAACAACCAAAGAGCTGGGAATGAAGCTGTAAAACAGCAGAGTTTTAGTAAGTTATTGAAGTTAAGATGGTATAAATTTAAATTAGAGTGTTAAAAGTTTAGAATGTTAAATATAACATTCATGGTAACCACAAATAAAAGAACTATAGAATATACACAAAAAGAAATAAGAAACCAATTTCAACATTTTACTTCAAAAAATTAGCTAAACACAGAAGAAAATAATACATAAAATGAGGGACAAAAACTTCTAAGCCAGTTAGAAAACAAGCAGCAAGATGACAAAAGTAAGTCCCTCTTTATCAGTAATACTTCAATTGTAAATGGGTTCATTCTCTAATCAAAAATTCCATATTGGTAGACTGGATAAAAACACAACTAAATGCTATCTACAAGAGGCTCACTTTAGAATACAAATAGATTAAACTTAAAAGGGTGGAACAAGATATTCCATGCAAATATTAACCAAAAGAGAGCAGTACTGAAAGAATTAAATAAATGAATAAAAAAAAAAAACTTTCCCATTTCACGGCCTGGAAGACTTATTATTATTAAGATGGCAACACAACCTTAAGTGAACCCTAAGGAGTCAAAGCAATCTCTTATATAAATCCTGATGACACTTTTTGCAGAAACAGTAAAACTCATCCTAAAAGTCGTATGGATTATCAAGGTACCCAAATAGACAGAGCAATCTTGAAAAACAATAAAACTGGAGAACTAATGCTTCCTGATTCCAAGATGTACCACAAAGCGAAAGTAATCAAAACATTGTGCTACGGCATTAAGACAGACATGTACACCAATGGAACAAAATATCCTAGATATAAACAGTCAAATGATTTTCGACAAAAATACCAAGACCATTCAATGGGAAAGGAGTATTTTCTCAAGAAATGGTCCTGACAAAACTAGATATCCACTTTCAAATAATGAAGTTGGACTCTTTCCTAACATTATATGCAAAAATTAATTCAAAACGGATCAGAGATCTACATCACATTTATAAGATCTAAAACTATAAATCTCTTATAAGAAAACTTTTTAGGTAAAAGCTTTATGACAATGCAATGATTTCTTGGAACTGACACCAAAGGTACAGGCAACAACAAAAAAACCCAAACTGGACTTGAAATTTGGTGCATCAAAAGACACTATCAAAAGAGCAAAAAGACAATCCATGAAATAGGAGATAATATTTTCAAATTATACATCTGATAAATAATTAATATCCAGAATACATAGGAAACTTCTAAAACTCAACGATAAAACCAAATTAAAAAATGGGCTTGAATAGACATTTCTCCAAAGAAAATATGTAAATAGCTAAGCAGCACATAAAAAAATACTCAATATCACTAATCATTGAGAGTATACAAATCATAACTACAATGAGATAACACCTCACACACATTAGGATGGCTACTATAAAAAAAGGCAGAAAATAATTAGTGTTGGCAAAGATGTAGAGAAATTAAAAATTGAGTTACAATATGATCCTGCAATTTCACTTCTGGGTATATACTCAAAAGAATTAGAAGCTGGTAACAAAGATATTTGCACTCTCATGTTCACAGTAGCATTATTTACAATAACTAAAATGTGGAAACAACCCAAGTGTCCATTTATGGTTAAATACATAAGCAAAATGCAGTATGTACACAGAACGAAATATTATTCGGCCTTAAAAAAGGAAGGAAATTCTGACATGCTGCAACAGGATAAACTTTTAGGACATTATGATAAGTGAAATAAAACAATTTCAAAAATAGAAATACTGTACAATTCTACTTATATGAAGCACTTAAGAATAATCAAAATCTTAGAAAGTATATAAAAAGTAGAATGGTGGTTGCCAGGGGCTGAGGAGAGGAGGGAATGAGAAGTTATTGTTTAATGGATATAGAGTTTCAGTTTTGAAGATGAAAATAGTTATTTAGATAAATGACAGTAATGATTGCATAATGGTTACATTATGAATGTAATTACTAACTGAACTCTACACTTAAAATGGTTAAGATGGTAAATTTTATGTTATATATGTTTACCACAATAAAAAAAAATTGAAAAAAATATTTATTGACCACTATGCTAAGTCCTGGGCATCTGTGTCTTTTAAATTAACAGATAAATAATATATGGTCATTATAGTCAAGAAACGTATTACTGATAAAGAAAAAAGCCACATAAACACATAAGCAAACAGTATAATTTAATAATTTCTATAATTGAAATAGGAATATTGTATTAGTAGATGAGAGGGTCATTCTCAGAACATTAAAGAAATGTTCCCATGTGGAAATGCCTTTGTGAGGATTCAGTGTTTGAAATTTTTTGATTAATATATCAAAAATTATCATTTAACAAGAGATTTCAGTCCATATGATAATTTCAGATGGGGCATCAGGATTTGGACTAGAAGATACTGTTTTAGGTAACCATGTTTTCAATAAAAGATTAAAAGCAAACAACAGACACTGGGAATAATGCAAACAAACATGATTCAATTTCCTTTTCTCAAAGTTACAAGCATTTTGCCTCCCCTGAGCTGAAAGGATGCTGAGACTCATGATACCTGTGTGTATTTGACAACTGGGTCCTGCTGAGAATCTACTGAATAAGAGAACTATGTGAGATTTCCTAACACTTAGCTAGACAACTCTCTAGCAAAGTGCCCAAGAAACAGTAGGAAAAGGACTGGTACATTATTCTGCTAGGGTTGCCCTAACAAAATACCTCAGACAGAGTAGCTTAAACAACAAAAATTTATTTCTCACAGTCCTGAGGCTAGAAGTCCAAAATCAAGGTGCTGTCAGGGTTGGTTCTGCTGAGGCCCGTCTTCCTGAATTGTTAGATGGCCACCTTCTTGCTCTGTCTTCACATGTCCATTCCTCGGTATACGTGGAGAGAGAGGTTTCTGGTGTCTTTTCTTCTTATAAAGACACCGGTCCTATTACGGTAGAGCACCTCCCTAATGTCTTCACTTGACCTTAATTCCCTCCTTAAAAGGCCTTTATATAGTCACATTGTGGGTTAGGCTCCAAATATAATGCTTCAGTATATGAATTTGGGGAGGACAATTCAGCCCATAACTGGAAAGCTGCAGAATCTGGGAAGATCTTGTCCATTAGGATATTTTTATTGACTCACACATAAGTGTCAGGAACATCACCATTCCCAGATAATGGATGAGGCTGAATGGGATGTCTGGATCTTCTTGCTTCTTAGATGATCTCAGAGTGCAACACAAAGGACCGAGGGCTTCTAGGATACCACAGTGTAACTCCATATTGTTCAGAGGCTACTGGAAATTTGAAAGGAAAATGTGACTGAACAAGCGTACATTCAATTATGAATTTATTTGTTCATATAAATATGTACTGATATCTTTTACTATGGGCTGGGACGTGGCTACAAGAAGTAGAGGAACTTTTACTTGGCTTTATAAAAGAAATAGGATGGAGTTTCAGATCTCATGAACCTTGAAGTTTAGTGGAGAAGCAGGCAAGAAGATCAAGAAAGATAGAAAATAAAATAAATTAAAAATCATATACTGTGTCTTGGGGTGATAATTGTTCAGATTAAAAAAATATCAGTATAAGGGGTCAAAAATTTATTCTATTTTACTATTTTAATAGAAAGTTAAGAAATTATCTCTAAAAATGTGATATTGGAACAGAGTTTTAAAGCAAGTAAGCACAAGTAGTCAAATAGAACTGTTGAAAGGAGCAAATAAATACTTAAAAATTTTAAATGGAGATCTAAATGGAAAAAAAAAACTCTGGAATTAAACTAAAAATGATTTTAAATATAACAACTAGTGAACAAGAATAAAGAAATACTTTAGACAAAGAAGATTATAGCAACAAATGGTCCTCCACCCCATCTCTCCTCTGACCAACTAAAATTAACAAGTAATCAAATAAACTAAAATTTAAAAGATATAATTAAAATCTTCTGAAAGCTGTTCAAGCAATCAGGAGCCAAGGAACCAAGATTCCAAAAAGGGGAAACTTCTGAAGAAGGAGATATCATTTTTAAAATTTTTTTCATTTATTTTTGTTTGTTTTTTTTTATATGGTAAACCTATGCAAACCTATGCAACTTTAGTTGCATAGTTTAAGGAGTTATTAATGAGAAAAGGCTCTATAAAAGAAGGATATCCTGAAGGTTGATACAAATTGTGCTCAGCATCATTCATAATTAGAGAAATGCATATTTAAATCACAATAAAGTAGCTATGTACACCATGAAAATGGCTCAATTTGAATAAGCAGTGTTTTTAATACAAATTAAAAACAAGCCTACTTATGGCCAAAAATTACGGGTTTTTTTTCATTACTCAAAGGAAATGAAAGCATACCTACACAAAGTATAATACAAAAATGTTTACAGCAGCTTAAAAAATCCAATATCCATAAAGATGCATAGTACAATGTGTTGTATCCATGCAGTGGGACATTATTCAGTAATCAAATGGAACAAATGATGAGAGTGAACGGTGTAGTATATTCAGCACAAGAAGCCAGACATAAAAGAGTATGCACTATGCGATTCCTATAGTGTGAAGTTAAATAACAGGCATCACTAATATACAACAACAGAACTCATAACAGTGTTTGTTTCTCATGGTCAACAATGAATGACTAGAAATAGGGTACAAGAGAACTTTTGGAGTTGATGGAATGGTCTATATGTTCACGAGTGAATTAGTGGCTGTGTAGTTGAATATATGTGTCAAAACCCATCAAGCTGCATACTTAAATATGTGCATTTTATTGTATGCAAATTATACATACATTGAAATAATGGATCAAAAAGGATTTTTCAGGGATAGATATTTCACTATTGACATTGTTTAGAATTGCCAGAGCACAGCTATAATTAGAAGTAGAGGAACTCTGACTTGGCTTTATAATTGTTTTTAAATTCTTTAGAGACAATGTCATTTCTATTACCTGCTCTGTGAGCAAATATTCCCTCCTCCACTGCACTGGGTACATCATCACCAACTCCTAATTCTTGAAGTAACCAATAAGGAACATCACAATATGTCTCTACTCTGGCATCATAACCCCCCATCCATTTGATTTATCCTTGTTGTAGAGGACAGAACATTCTAGGTAGGATTGAATCTACCCCTGCTTCTGGAAGTTAAAGCCACCCTGGTTTAGGAAAATCAAAGTCATCTTAATCCTAATTACTACAGTGACTGGCCCTGAATGATCCAGTCAGAATGAAGAACAGGATTTGTGTTGAAGAGAGTACCTTTTACTTGCATAGGGTAATGGGATCTGCATGAGGCCTAGAATTGATTCAGCCATATTGTTGCAATCGGGTAAAATAATAGGGCAGGGGGAGTCAATTCAAAAGAGGGGTAAAGGCAGTGGAGAAGACCACAGAGGAATGGACCCAGATCCTACCCTATTTTGATGAAAGCTAGCCATACCTCCAGATTTTCAAAACAGGTAACTCCCTTACTCTTTGAGCTATATTGTGTTTTTCTGTTATTTGTTAAAATAGGATAACTCCCTTTGTTTTTCTGTTATTTGTTAAAATAGGAGTCATAAATGTTTCAAAGGGAAATAATTCTGCCTTATTCAACTGTACATTTCCAATATTTTTCATAGAATTTGCTTTTAAATGAATGTTTAATCTGGAAGGATCTATTTTTTATGAATTGAGAATTCTTTTTAAAAAGAAATAGAGGCATTTTTTTTCCTTTGGATTCTACAAACGTTATTAAAAAAATATCTTATTTGAAGACTTGATTATTTTATGTTTAGTTCTGAAATGTTAAAGAGAATGTCTGGTATATAAATACTATATCGAAAAAAAAAAATTTGCCTTAGCTTCGTTGCTTTCTATTTTCATCTAGTTAATGGAGTTTATTTAGTTGTCTATTTCTTTCTTTTACACTTCTTTTTTTATTATTATTTGTAGTCATCTCCTCTGTATTTTTTTTCTTGACCTGTGAACAACCCACTTTGACAGTGATATCCTGATTTCATAATTAATTCTGTGGTTTCTGAGTGCAAGGGTAATAGTGCAAGTGATAATAATGAGTTTGCCTTTTATTCTGCTTGTGTTCTTGTCTCTGGATGCTTAGACATAATTACAAATTTAACTAAAAGAGTTGAAGTTTCACCTCTGGTGATAAACTTTTGTGTGTTGAGGTCAACTTCTAACTTGCTGACATTTTCATTATAAAGGGGGAAAAGAAAAAGAAAAACCTCTCAGCTTAAATGGAGATACCTAGTCTTATGAACAATATATTGCATCAAGAGCCCATTTACTTTTCCAGTGTCAGCCCATGGGACCAACTCAACTATTATGATTATGATTGATGCATGCTATTTTTACATACTGTGAGAGTCCTAACAAAACATTACATATCTCTATTGTGACCAACTGACTGTAAATACTGGGTCAAAAGAGAGATATTCAGTAATGTTCTGGATGTTTTTTTCCAACATTATCATATTTTAAAGGAAAATAAGTTTCTCATAGTGTTCCACATGTTTCATAAAGGTTTAATTCCTAAATTCCAATTTATTTATTTTTCCTCATTTAATTCAGAATTGAATAGTATCTTTATGGCCTTAAATCTATGTCAAGAAGTGATTTGATTATTTGGGTAATTATTTGGAAATCAATCAGAAGTTCAATTTGATATATCTGCATATTTTTATATTAAAAAATTTTAATTTATAGCATACATACATATGTTTCAATTTGATTTTTTAAATGTTCAGAGAGTTAACATGGGATGATTTAATTCAACTACAGAATTATATTTTCTATTCTTGTATTTTTTCTTTTTATTTATACCTATCACCATTAATCAACCTTTATTATTTACTTCTGTGACCACTCCACAACATGCTTATCAGCTACATAATTCCCTCAAGCCCAAACCTCCAATGTTTTAATTTTGTGATTTTTCCAAATTATATTTACGTTGTTAAGTACAGCTGTATCTTTGTAAATAAATGGCCAGCTACCACTGTTCAGTCACACTTAAAGCAATCATACTCTATTTTTCTAGTCAACTATCTCACTTATTCTGTACAATAATAATTCAAACCTTCAACACTCCTCAATTATCTCCTTTCCAAGATTTACTTTCATTCGAAAGTTGATTCCATATACTTCTATAAAATAATGAGTATATATTGTACTGAAATTTACTGTATCTTTAAAACATCTGAATGGGCTAATATTATTCTCATATTCTCTAAAGACTCTACGAAAGAAAGATAATTCAATTGTGTTTTTGACTCAAATGCCTACATATCATTCTAATACCTTCAATGAGTTTTCTCCATTAGTATCTAGCATGTGCAAAAACATTCTCTACCTATTTTTCCCATAACAATTTAAACTTGCACACATCTTTTCCATCCTAAGCATTGACATGTTGTCTTCTATTCAAAATCAAGATTACTGAGAAAGCATCCCATTTAATGATCAACTAACAAAAATGGGTTCTACTAGATCTACTTTGCTCCTTAAAGCAATTCTTGCCAAATCAATAACCTCCTTGCTGCTAAATTTAACAGAAAGACTTTAGATCTGCTCTTACTTAAAATCTGTGGCATTTGACAAATTTCATCAAGTCTACATCTTTGAATAGACTCTTCCATTAGCTGTATGTAGAATATTTCTCCAACACTTTCTTTAAATATAGTGTTGTTATTTGAATTGTGTCCCCCTCAGTTTGAATTGCTAACCTTTCCTACTTGTGAATGTGATTTTATTTAGAAATAAGATCTTTGCAGATAGTCAAGTTGAGGTTATTATGGTGATTCCCAGTAAAATATGATTTATGATTTAATAAAGAGAGGAAATTTGGACAGACACAGACATGCACAGAGATAAAATGATGTAAAGACAGGCTTATATTTTCTATTTCTTATTGCTCCCTCATTTCTGTCTTTCACAAAGGTCCAGATAAAAATTACTAATTTGAGAAATAAAGAACCAACATAAGCACAAACTGTCACTTAGCTGATTATTATTATCACTAGCAACAATTTTTACATGGAACCATTTCAAATAGGTTTTATTTATGCTTTAACGGTTCTCAATGAATATCAAATATCGAAAAAATTAGAAAATTTGTATTTTGACATATATAATAAATTTCTATCATGATGACAAAGGCAGAGACCAGACCAATGCAAGCCAAGGATTGCTGGCCACCTGGAAAAGGTAGGAAGAGACAAGTAAGGATTCTACTTCTTTGTAGAGTCAGTCTCAAAAAGCGTGTAGCTATGCTGACAACTTGATTTCATTTCTAATCTCCAGAAGTGTGAGACATACATTTCTGTTGTGCCAACCATCCAGTTCGTGGAACTCTGTTATGAAACCCTAGCAAACTAATATAGTGTTTCTTTGGCATCTATCCTTGGTTTTCTTCTGTTCTGAATCTTCATATTTTCCATGTGTCATCAGTTACAGTGGCTACAATTATCATCAACACTGGGAAAAACCTTTACATGACATTCAAGGCTTTTGATGTTCCAGGCTTGTTTTTTAAAGTTCATTGCTTTACATGTGCTCCACATACTCTACATTCTAGGCATGCTAGTCTTCTGCATAGGGACTAAGAGCTTGATATCTTAGATCAAAAAGCAGTTCTAAAAGCTAGTTGTCTTTGGAAAAGCCACTAAACTTTTTAAGTTTCAATTTCTAGGCCTGTAATATGAAGTTATTAAAGTATCCAACACTGCTACTCTAAAATTATTCTATCAGTCCTCTTACTTGTTCCTGTCTTTTATAGAGCATAGCTAGGCTTTTCCAATTCTGGGAATTTGATATGTTGGAAAAAAAATGACCCTCTAAATAAAGGCAAAGTATATTATGTGCAACATCACGTATTTTCTATTTCTTAAATGTTCCCTCATTTTGTCATTTATAAAGGTCCAGAAAAAAATGACTAATTTGAGAATTAAAGTACCAAAACAAGCACAAATTGCCAATTAGCTGATTATTGTTAATCATTAGCAATGATTTTTACACAGAACCATTTTAAATAGGTTCTATTTATGCATTAATGGTTCTCAGTAAATATCAACAATTGAAAAATTAGTATATAGCTATTACGATGCATTTAATAGATTTCTATCATGACACAATTCAATATTTATCGCCAGATATGTTAGTACAGATTATAATTTATCTTTCTTCCTGATTGTTTAAAATCTGCATATTCCCCCTTGATATATTTAAATTGCTCAGATTTTTTGTTGTTGTTGATGATATTTGTTTGTTTTGCCCAGCACTGTTGAGTTGGTAATTAATCAATTTTTGATGTCCTTCCACAGAGTTAAGAACTTATGTGTTGAATTATTTCCAGGATTTTTAGTTGAAGAGTTTATAAGGATATACATATAGGACAAAAATGCATTAATGGAAATTATAAAGTTTACTGGTTCCACCTAGTGGAAATACAAAGCAAGTTACAAATAAAATTATCACTAAAATGATATCAAAAGGCTTTATATAAAGAATTTCAAAAGTTTACTTATATGACCTTTCTATAAAGGTGGATATTCAATGCTTAAAATAAAATCTGCTTTTTTAAAAACTCATATAAATAAATTCTGGATATCTATAACAATTCTTTTCTGGTAAAATATTTTTTTTTCTTATTTTTAAAGAGTTATCTGATCGATAAAGAGCAAACTGAAATAGTATCTCCTAGTAATTATAAAGTTTTTTTATTGTTTTTTTTCTAATAATTAAACATATGTTTTCCTCAACATATCATTTAAATGTCATTCATTCAGCTGCTAGACCTGAATAAATAGCCATAAGGATGTTTATAAATGATCAAAAACAAAACACATAAATCTATAATAGAATAGTTCTTACATAGAAATTCCTCTTTTGAGCTAATAAAATATATAAAGTCCTTTTAATAACTAATCATTTTATTAGGAAAAGCCCTGTGTTTTCTACAAAACAATGTTCAAGCAGATGATATGTTTTAACAATAAAAAAACTAAATTATGTTTTCTTTAAATTGCATAATTATAGTATCTTCACCCTAATTGTGTTTATCATCAGAAAGTATGATGAAATGATATATGAATAATTTTTTTCCAGTACAAACATTGTTAGAACACTTGTCACAGAAAAATATTTTTCTCCTCTGCTTCAACAGCACCTTCGAAGTTTTTATGAAAGCTATTTTTATCTTACAACTAAATTCATTTTTATTGTCTCTCTAATGTCTGTGAAAATTCAAACCGCACACAGTTTGTTTTTCTCATAGAAAAATCTTTCCGGGTTAGTTATGACAGACTGAGTTTTTATGATGTGTGAAGATATCTAATCTGTATACAAAACACATGGTTAGGAAAAGAACACTTCCTCATAATGCTAACTATCATTAACTAAACTTTTAGATGTTTTAAAAGAAGCAAAAGAAAAATTACAACTCAGTATTATTTTTTCAGATAGAAATAATAAGCCACATAAGGTAAAAGGAATAAAATCCTCAGTGTGTCAACTTTCAATCTTGCTTGTTTAATTAATTTTACATATAAAAGCAAATGACTTAAAAACCATTTTGTAGTAGCAAATTACTTTACCATTTTTACCTTTGCAGCTTGCTGTAGATAAGCTAACCACATCCTTTTACATTTGTCACAACTGTGAGGACTTAATTTTACTCTTATTGAACAGCAGAGGAGAAATAACAAGTAAAAATAGCATTACTCTTATATTCTTATCATAATTATATATTAAATTACATTGAACCATAAGGATGCAAGTTCAGACAAGTAATGTTATTTGCACTCATAAAAATATGAATCCGATACACTTAATTAATATATTATGGATTGCTTACATTTCAATATAAATGTATAAATGATGTTCATTTTTAAATCACATTGTGTAATCCTATTACACAATGACAAGGAAAATTACAAATCTAAATGCCATGACTGTAAAGTAGGCACGCAGAGCAAGGTTTATACCATAAAGTACTTCTCATTCTACTCTGAGAAGAGAGACAGAGAAACAATGAGAGATCCTATGAAAAATACTGAGGCTTCTAATATTTACTAACTCTTAGAGAACCTAAATGTGTGGAAATAAAACATATCTAAACCCATGTAAAATTTCACGTAGTAATCTTCACATTTCTTCAGAAAATATTTCCACTGGAAAAATTATATTTGATGATATATGTGCCTTGAACCACAGATTAACCTTAATATGAAAATAAAGTGTGATAAGTACTACTTTAAAGAACATTTTTCACATTCATATTAGTTTGTAAGAAGTAGATCAGCTATTTGATTCCAAGTTCTTATAATATATTAGAGTCACGTTCCTGCCTCAAAGCATTTATATCTCTGTTCTTATGTCTGAATATATCTTTTCCTCAAAGCCTCACATGTCTTCTGCCATCATGATCTCCAGGTACGTATTCAAATATGTCATTTTCGCTAGGTCTCCCCTAATATCTGTATTTAAAATTACACTATTATTTAAAAGTAAATTTGAAATATAATGAAAACCCTAGTCTACCTCATGATGTCCCCAATACCCTTCACCATTTTCCTTTTTTCTTTTTCTCCATACCATTAATGATCATTTAAAATACTGTAGACATTTTCATATACAGTAAGTCATCAATGTGATCAATAGGTTCTTGGGAAGTTGTGACTTTAAGCAAAACAACAGATAAAGAAAACAATTTTATAACGGGCTTATTGTTGGGAAAAAAATTCCTATGGCTTATTTCTGGTCACAAATCACCAGACTTCTAAATAAGGACCCAAACACTTCTAATATTAAAGACTGAAATAAATGTGAGCTATACATGCATTTAAGAAAGATAATACAGAAAGATAGAAGCACTGTGGCATGAGAGATTCCCTCTGGTCTCTCCTCTTGAAGTTACAAGTCGAATAACTATACTTCAACAAAGGACTCTGCTCAACACACAAACATGTCTGAGAGATCCTTGCATTGAAACAGCTGGGAGAATCATAAGGTGGAGGGGGAACATGAGAGGAGGAAAGGAAGAAGAGCACCCATGAAGGGTATCAACTCACTGAAGATCTCACGAGAGGGGAGGAATCAGGTAGCAGCATGCACTCTCCATGGCCCTGAGGAGCCAAGAGGTAGAGCAAACGTTCAGCACTTACTGCAGCTGAACCAGTGATAGGAGCAGAGAAAACACTGAAGAGTGGCAACTGTGATCTAGCAGCTGCTATCACAAGGCAGAAAAACAAAGCCATGGATCTTGGCCCCCTCTTCTCACCCTACCAGAGCTCAGCTTCCTTCACTCACCAAGAACTAGCAGAGGACCCCAGAAGAAGCTGTAACAGTGAGTGTCAGGTTAGAGAGCACACTATCAGCAGTCCTGAGAACTAGAGGGACAGAAGCACTTCTCCTGAAGTGGCAGACACATGCTGCAGGTGATCCCAGTGACAGTGGTGGAGAGGTGAAGCAGCTGAGGTCTGACAGACACCATAACCGGGAAGGGAACAAAGCCAGAAACACAGAAGCTGGCCTCTCCTAGCCCACGTGGCACCCACCCATTCCAGCTGATTCCAACAGGTCACCTGGGACACCACAGGCAGTATGACAGTGCCAGCTGCATCTGTTGGCAGTGCTCAGATTTCACAAGATCAGAATCCCATTATCTACCACATTCTATCACAGGGATGGTGCCCCGAGACCGAGGAGATCTGGTTATAGAGAAGATGCCCACCAACACAGGGATCATAGGACATGTTTCACTGCCCTGCAAAGATCCAAGAAGCTGGAGAAGTGCAAAAGAAAATAAAAATCTTGCATTTCAGCACCACCTCTGAAAAACAAAAGAAAGACCACTTTTTAACAATGTACTAGACAAGTGTTACTCTTAAAATTTTTTTATTCAGATGTCATTCCCATAAATGCCTATGTAGAGAAATAATACCCATATACTATAAATAATCAAAGTAACAAGGCAGCTCAGAAAGAAAATGAAAAATTTTCAGAAAATTAATTTAATGACATGGAAATATGTGATTTAAATGACAAAAGATTCAAGATTATAGTTCTAAAAAATCTCAATGAAATAAAAGAAAACTCATATCAGCAGTTTAATGAACTGAGAAATAAAATCAATCAATGGAAGAAATATTTTACCAAAAAGATTAAAACTTTAAAAAAAGAATCAAATAGAAATTCTGGAGCTGAAGAACTCAAAAGAGATGAAGAACAAACTAGCAAGCTTAGGAAATGGAGCTGACCATACGGAAGGAAGAATTAGTGATATCAAAGACAGAAATCTAGAAATGATTCAGAGGGAAAAAAGGAGATTTAAGAGTAATAAATAAGTACATAAATAATCAAAAAAGAACTATCCAACTACACCAGAAAAAAGCAATATAGGAATAATGGGAATACCATAAAGAAAGAGAAGGAGGAGTGAACAGAGAGCCTATTCTAACAGTCTACGAGAAATTCCCAAACCTAAGGAAAGAACTGGATCCTTGAAACCAAGAAGCAAAAAGAACACTTATAATTATCTCAATCTAAAAAGGCTTTCTTTAAGGTACATTATATTAAAATCATCAAAAGTTAATGACAAAAAAATTCCTATATAGGAAATCATATTAGATTATCATTGGAATTTCCAGTAGAAATCCTACGATCACTTAGAAGAAAGAAAACTTTTCCAGACATATATAACCTGGGGGAATTTACCACCACAGGGTCTGCATTATAGGAAATACTAAAAGGGTCATTCTATCTGAAACAAAAAAACAACATGATAAGAAACTATAAGTAAGATGACTAACAGACAGATAGAAGCAGGAATCGAAGCCCTTATTCAGAATAGAGTATTATACGCTTAAATATGACATAAAGAATAAAGGATGTAAAACATTTATAAAAAAGACAAGAAGAAGAAATAAGCAACTGCAAATTAGAAATGAACTCACAGCATAAATAGGGATAATTTGTGACAACAAAAACATAAGGAGAGGGTATAAATATCTGAATTTGCATAGGGGAATAAAGTTAAGATACATTCAGAAGAGAAATGACTACAGCATATATGAAACTTTGTTTTGCAACCACACACAAAAATGTCTAGAACCGAGACAGAAAAAAAGAAGAAACAGAAGAAAAAAACCTAAATTAATATAACAGCTAGAAACACAAGGGCAAAGAAACAATGGACACACAGAGCTACCAGAAAACAAAAGGTAAGATGGCTATAAGAAATCCTCATACATCAATAATCATCCTGAATGTAAATGGACTGAACTCAGCAATAAAAAGGCACAGAGTACCAGAGAGAATCAAAAAACAAAACTCAACCAATATGCTTGCTACCTTCAGGAGACACATCTCAGCTGCAAGAACAAATATAGATTCAAAACGAAAGAGTGGAAAATGATAATCCAAGCAAATGGCATCCAGAGAAAAGTGGGTGTAGCCACACTTAGATCTGACAAAATAGATTTCAAGGTAAAAAGGTAACAAGAGACAAAGATGCACATTTTATAATGATAACAGGAACAATACATCAAGAAGACATAAAGCAATATATTTGCACTCAATCAGAGAGCACCAAAATATGTAAAGTAACTACTAAAAGAACTAAAAGGCAAAATTGACAAAAACACAATTATAGTAGGAGACCTAAATATCCCTATCGATAGCTATGGATAGATCATCCAAATAGAAAATACATAAGGAAATATCTGCCTTAAATGACACATGAGACCAAATGGACATAATTGACATTTACAGAGCCTTACATCCCAGAACATCAGATTATACATTCTTCTCTAGTGCACATGGAACAGTCTAAAGGATAGACTATATGATGGCACACACAACTAGCCTCAATAAATTTAAAAAGATTGAAATCATACCAAGCATATTCTCTAACCACAATGCTTTGAAATTAAAAATCAACTGCAAAAAAAAGAAGCAAAAGAAAACACAAATATGTGGAGATTAAACAGCATGCTACTAAAAAACAAATGGGTCAAAGAAAAAATAAAAGGAGAGATCAAAAGATTATACATAGAGACCAATGAGAATGAAAATACAACATGTCAAAGCTTTTGGAATGCATCAAAAGTGGTAAGAAGAGGGAAGTTTATATCTTTGCATGCTTATCTCAAGAAAAAAGAAAAACGTCAAAAAAAAACCTTAACATTACATCTTAAAGAATAAAAAATCAACAAATGAAGCCCCAAGTCAGCAGAAGGAAATAAATGATAAAATTAGAACATAATTAAATGAAATTGAGAACAAATAGAAAATAGAAAAAATTAATGCAACAAGAGCTGGTTCTTTGAAAACTCAATAAAATACAAGGGAATTCAAAGATAAATGAATAGGACTATATCAAAATAAATGAATAGGACTATATCAAAATAAATGAATAGGATTATATCAAACTAAAAAGCCTCTGCACAGCAAAAGAAACCATCAACAAGACAAAGAGCCAAGCAATTGAATGGGAGAAAATATTTGCAAACAACACCTCCTATAAAGACGTACTTTCCAAAATATGTAAAAAACTCATTCAAGTAAAAAAAAAAATCCAAATAAAAAGTGAGCAGACAACCTGAACAGACATTTCTCCCAAGAATGGCCAACAGATAAATGAAAAGATGCTGAACTTCAGTAGCTATTAGGAAAATGCAAATCAAAACCACAATGAGATATCACTTCACACCTGATGATAGAATGGCTATCATCAACAAGACAATAATAACAGATGTTGGAGAGGCTGTGGAGAAAAAGGAACCCTCATACACTGCTGATGGGAATATAAAACATTACAGCCAATATGGAAAACAGTATGGAGGGTTCTCAAAAAACTAAAAATAGAATTACGATATGACCCAGTAATCTCTGTCTGGGTATCTACCACCAAGGTAAACATTTATCTGTAAAGATATATGCACCCCGATATTGACAGCAGCATTACTCACAGTGCCAAGACATGGAAATAATCAAGTGTCTTTCGATAGATGATTGGATAAAGAAGAGGTGGTACCTATAGACAATGGAATATTACTTAGCCATAAGAAAAGATGAAATACTGCCTTTTGTGACAACATGGATGGATCTTGAGATTATCATGCTAAGTGAAATAAATCAGAAAAAGTTGGGAACCATGTGATTCAAAACTGAATCAATCCATCTGGTGAAGCCATCTGGTGGAATATAAAACTAAAAGCAATAAATGAACAAGACAAACAAAAACTCATAGACACAAACAACAGTTTTATGGTTACCAGAGAGAAAGGGGGAGATGGGGAGGTAGAGAAGGGTAAAGGGGGTCAAACTTATGGTGATAAAAGGAAACTTGACTTTGGGTGGCGAACACCCAATACAGTATACAAATGATGTGTTATAGAATCATATATTTGAAATCTATATAATTTTATTAACCAATGTCATCCCAATAAATTTGATAAAATTAAAAAAATATTGAGAAAGATTAATAAAAACAAGTAAGAAGATTATTTTCTAATCTGAAGAGTCCAGTCCAGATTCGAAGGTAGCTAGAGCCTCTCCCAGCAGCTCAGGGTACAGAGTGGGAACTCACCCTGTAGAAGACGCCCTTCCATCACAGAGTGCACTCACGCACATCCACACACACTCAGACTGGAACATGTCAATTCATCTAATGTGCACATCTTTGCAATGTGAAAAAAAAAAACAGCATAGAGAAAACCTACGTGGACATCGAAAGAATATGCAAACTCTATACAGACAATAGCCCCACAGGGGAATCTACTTCTTTTCCCTCATCAACATTATAAGTAAATGATGTTAAATACTAAATGACATTATTGGAAGACCTGCTGTACACTTAATATAGGGCTTGTCCAACTCCAGTGAAATGTAAGCTCCATTAGGGGCAGAGATTTTTATTTTAATACGGATTTCTAGAGCACAGAACACTACTTGGCAGATAAAAAATGTACTATAAATATATGTTAACCAATTAGTGGAATATTCAGATGAATAAATAATTCACCTAATTATGTGTTGCAAACAAGATCACCTTTTAGGAGTTAGATGGAGATGCCCATTTCAGTTAAACACAGGGCTATTTCTTAAATTGATTATCTCTCTCTGTGGCTCACACATGTAGGTGGCATATCCTACATGTGTGATACAGTGACATATCCTCTAGGGATTCTCAGTGGCAGTTTCCTTGCTTCCTTTCCTTTATTTTTCCTATTAGGTATGAACCGTCCTCAAAGTCCAGATTTAGATCCCTAAACATTTTCTTTATACTTCACTTTGGAATCTCATTAATTTCTACAACTTCCACAACACCTGCAAGTAAATTTATCAACAGACTGCAGGTCATAGTAATGCATACACATGCACATAGATGCACACACATAAACACACATGCACATATGCATGCACAATATATTTTTGTAATATATTTTCCATATTTTAAAGTTGAGATATAATTCACATACTATTAAATCTATCTTTTTAAAAATATGCAAGTCAGTAGATTTCAGTATTTTTAAAATTTTTAATATATTTACAATATTTTTGTGATCATTACCATCACCTATTCCAGAAGACTTTCATCACATCAGAAGGAAACACAATACCCATCAGCATTCCATTCCCATTATTCCTTCTCCTCACCCTTGGCAACCACTAAGCTAACTTTCTGTCTCTTTGGATTTACCTATTCTGGACATTTCATATGAATAGAATGATGCATTATGTAGCCATTTGTGGTTTTTTTTTTTTTTTTTTTCACTTAGTACAATGTTTTCAAGGTTCATCCATGTATCAGCACTTCATTACTTTTTCTGGCTGAATATCGTTCTATGAATAAACATATGTGGTTTATAAAGTCATCTGTTGGACATTTGGGTTCTTTCTTGTTTTCAGTTATTAAGACTAATGCTTCTATCAACATCCATATAAAAATGTGGTGGGAGCATATGTTTTCAATTATCTTGAATGTATATCTAGGAGTGGAACCACAGGGGTATATGGTAACTCTAATATTTTGAGAAACTGCCAAATTCTTTTTCCACAGGAGCTGCACCATTTTATATTCTTACCAGCAATTCATAAGGGTTTCCTTTTCTCTACATTTTCAAAAATACTTGTTACTGTCTATATATTTTTTTTTAATTACAGCCAACTTAGTGGGTATGAAGTGATATTTTATTGTAGTTTGATTGTATTTCTCTAAGGACTAATGATGTTGGGTATCTTTTCATGTGTTTATTGGCCATTTGTCTATATTCCTTGGCAATATGTCTATTCAAAGCTTTTGCCCAATTTTAAAATTCTATAATTAATCTTTAATGTTGAGTTGTAAGATCATTTTATATATTCTGGATACTAGATATTTTTTTTCACTTCTTCGATAGTGTCCTTCGAAGAACAGAAAGTTTTAATTTTAAAGTCCAACTTATTTTTTTGGTGTTGCTTGTGCCTCGGAAAAACCGTTTCTCAATCCTAGGTCACAAAAATTTATACCTAATTTTTCTTCTTTGAGATTTATAGTTTAGGTTATATATTTAATTTTTAAATCTGTTTTGAGTAAACTTTTCATACGTAGTGTGAGATACAGGTCCGAATTAATTCTTCACATTTGAATATGCAGGTGCACCAGCATCATTTGCCAAAAAGACTACTGACATTGGAATCTTATTTCTAAACCTATCTATAATATTATTTTAAAAATTAGGACACATCCATTAGACATTATAAATGACACTCCCTAAAAAAGAAAAATTGCATATATATATCACTGTGACATACAGCGATATATATATAGTGATATATAGTGATATATATATAGTAATATATATGTATACATATATATATATATATATATATAGTGATACACACACACACTATATGTTTACGCTGCCTCCAGTCATATTATCATTCCCCGTTTCATTCACACTTTGACTTTAACTGTGGATAAATTTATGCAAAGGTGTACCAAAGTTCTTTGTACTATTTTTTCAAAGTGTTTACCTTTGAAATGACATAAACCTTTTTTTAAAAGTTCAATTCAATAGAACTTTCAAAGTTTATGTAAACTTTGGAAGTTTTATATAAACTTCTAAGGAGAATAGGTACAAAGTTTTTTTGCAGATTTTTAATAAGGATAGTGAAATAATCTTGAAAGAATATGGTATATCTATATTTGGGGAAAGTAAAATGTTCACCAAGAATATGCATTGTATGGAAAATCACTACAATGCATTACAATGTCATTAATTGTAAAAAAAAGTTACTAAATATATATATTCACATATAAAAACAAATCTATATTTTCAGTTATGTAATAATTCTTTTATTTATATTTTTATTTTTCAATTTTAATGCCATTATTTTTATATTCAGAAAAAATATTTTCTATATTTGCTTTAAAAATCCAATGTAAACATATCCATGATTCTTTTTTTCATGCCTTTAGCTCATATAATGGAAATTATAGTGCATTGAAAATTATTATGAAGAAAGGCACTTTACTTAAGAAATAGTATCTAAAGCATATAATACTATATAATACCACATATATAAAGAATATAATATATATATTCAACATTAAAATAACTGGTGGAATTTAGGAACATATATGTCATAACATGTCATATATAAAATTGTTCATACTTGTTTTCAGTGTACTTTTTAGAGAAAAAAATACACTTCAAGCTTTTAACATAGATAGGTATAGTAAGCACCTTTGCCTCGACAACAATTCTGATCAATAATTTAAAAGATTCCTTCACAAATCATTTAAGGATTTTCTTTGAACTAACCTCCTAGTATTGTAAAGTTTGTGTTTTGTAACAATTAACTCTGTCTCTGTGTTCTTTGGAAAGCAGGCCCTGAAATGCGAGGTTAGCATACAAGTTGTTTATTAGAGAGATTACTGGGGATCCCCCTCCTAGGACAGTAAGGGAAAGATCAGGATTCAACAGAGCACAGATTGTGATCAGCCCTCAAAACTGACTCATTCTGCAGCTGAGATGGCCTCTTAAAGTAGTCTTGAGTTGAGACAAGGAGGCCAGGCTCTTATTTTACACCCCTGTATCAAAGAGTCGCTGGATATAGTCTTCTCCAAGAAGGGGTTGTTGGCTACACTAAAAGTTTCTTTCAATTCTGTAATATAGTTGAGTGATCTCAAGCTCAATGTCTTTTCTTAGGTCCTTGAGAAATGACAAATTTAAGGAAGGAAGCAATAGCATGAGAGTTTTCTAAAACTATATATAATTTTTATTAAAATGCCTTTTAAAATATTAATAGCATGTTAAGGCATATGATTTATCATTTTATATGTATAACAACTTCAGTCTCACTTTTAGCTGAGACCAAAGCATTACAAAAAATAAATAGGTACCAGTGTCACCTCATTTTGAAGGAAAATGCTGTAATCATCAGGGCAAAGTAAGAAATGAAAGTATTATTCCACCTATATTAATTTTTGCCTTCTTCATTGGCTATAAAAAGATGACGGTTGAAGATTTGAGGAAAGTACAATTATTTTAGAGAGTCATCAGTGTAATGATCACTACCCTTCAATGGAAGTGAAGTATAACGCCACTGCTTCACTTCAAGCCAAGTGAGAAGGGACCACATAGAGACTTAATTTATCAGAACATAAGAATTTACAAATATAAGAATAATGCCTGTTAGGAAGACCAAAGTGGAAAGTTTATGTTTGGAGTTCATGACTCTGTGCCAGAGCAGAGAGGTAACTGCACAGATAGCTGTTAAGGGTAGGATAAAATTTTCATTCAGACATCAGGGCTGTCACATTAAAGATGTTTTTCCATAGTGTAGTGGTTAGCACGCCTGCTTTACACACAGAAGGTATTGGGTTTGCACCCCATTGGAGCCATTGTCCATGGTCTACGGCCATGCCACCTGGAACAAGACCGATGTCTGATCTCGGAAGCTCAGCAGGTCGAGCCTAGTTAGTACTTGGATGGGAGACCACCTAGGAAGACTAGGTGCTGTAGGCATAAATAATAATAATAATAATAAAATATATAAACTGAATAAGGCTATATAGAAAATTAATTTCATTGAAGAGGTTCATCGGTGGGATAAGGGGATCCAACACCATTTTGGTGATTTGTGTGGGGCAGATCAACAAAACCAGTGGCCAAGGGGACAGCTGATCATACATCCTCATTGTGAACCTCTACAATTTACTTTCAAATAAGATGAAAGTTTAAAAAAAATATTTTTTGTACCCTGACCAGCATAAAAACAATGGAATGTTCCTAGGGATAATCCTAAGTACACTGTTAATTTTTTGAGTGTAATCAATTAATTTATTTTTAATTCTTACAAATATCCAGTTTTTAAGAATATCCTTATTATAGCTGAAGTAGTCAATGCCTAAGTTGTCAAAGAGAACTAAATAATCAGAGTTCATTAAATAAACATCAGAAAAACTGTGAAAGCTTTAAAATTTGAATAATCCTACCTTCTAACCAAAAATTTATAAAGAGCAAGAGTAGGATCCAGGCTCAAGGATTACATTATTGTAAATATTAGACTTAGTCTGTTAAATAACTGATTTGTTCTCTGCTTTCAAGTTCTAGAAGAGGTAGAATTTAAATGACACTTAGATATGAGAACCTCTGCTGCCACAACTGCATCAAGATCCTGCCCAGATGTAAAACATTCACCACCTTTCAAAACACAGACACTCACACAAACACACACACACACACACACACACACACACACACAAGTGCTTTCTAACACTCAATTTGAGGAATTTTTTAATATTTCGTTTTTCACTATTCACAGATGTGCTTTAAATATTAATGGAAATGTCTTAAATGATATTTTACTAATGAGTCAACAAAAAGAGGGAAAATGAAAACTTCTCGCAGGAAAAACAGGTGAGAATTTAAGGGTTCTCACATATTAAACAGTAGTTAGTGACAGTTCATCCTACAAATCAAACTGATTGTGATATTATTTCTTTTATACCAAACATTTTCTTCTTAGTTTACTGGTATGTCCATTCCACCTGGAGGACACATTTCTCAATATGTATTACTTGCTCAATTACATTCTTCATTTGTTTGTCCATATCAACACAGAACTTTAAAATGGCACAGTTTGCCCGTGAAAAAAATGAGCCAAGATTAAATAAATACCCAAACTAAGTTGCTGACCGCTAAAAATTCACTCAGATCACGTCGGTTCTAAAATTTCTTTCTGACAAGCCACATTTATACTGCACAACTTTTGGCAAATGGAAAAAATGTTATTAAAAATAATCTAGAATAATACAATTTGAAATTAATTGCTTTATTTTTCAACATAATTTGAAATTAATTGTTTTACCTCTAAATTGGCTTCTCTCCTCTTTCTCTCTCTCACTCCCCCCTCTCCCTCTACCTCCCACTCTTTCTCACCCTCTCCCCTTCCCCTTCCCTGTTTTAGAAATTTATTAATATTCTTTGCAATATAATTATTTTTGGATGCTCTAATTCTCACTCAGTAGTCTCTTCATTTCATGGGAATTATCATTAGAGTACTTTAGGGCTATCACATGTACTATATGGTATTCGCCAATGCCAAGATTGCTAAGATAAATTTTATTAGTTTGTCATGTTTATGAATGAAAAAAATTGCAGTTTAGGGAATTAAATAGCAGGAACATAAACAAGATTATCAGATTACTTCTTATCTTCCTTCCATTATCCCAAATGATAGTATAAGAGATAGCAAAATTTGGGGAAGCACAAGAGAGTTGACTGAGGTAAATAAAAAGTGTCCAGAAAAGTAAGTATAAAAAGTAGGCCACCAAAATAAATAGTGAATCCTGTTATTTAAATTTTAAAAAAGTTATAATTTTTAACACAAATCATAAAAACACCACTATAAATAAGTGCATACTTATTTCAGATGAATCTTGGGACAACTTGTAGTATTTTGGAAAGAACACACAACTTAAAAACACGCATTGAATTTGAATGCTAGTTCTTTCATTCAATATATCTAGAACCTTAAAAAGGCTTCTTTTACCTACTAACCTCAATTAGCTGGCATATACATTGCAATATTAATCCATATATTTCAAAGTCACGAGAAGCTAATGAAATAATATGTAAAATACCATAGTTCATAGGTCAGAGTAGCAACACACTAATATTAGTACTGTATGTATATTTATAATACACAATAGATTAAAATTTATAGTTATTAAACTGTGCAATGTAGAATTCTAATTCGATTTAATAAAAGAAATAAAATTTCATTAAAAGACTATAAATGATTTTAATTAGTCTTTATGTTTGTTTAACAGAAATAAAATATTTTTCAAAACAAAAAATCTTCAAATAAAAATTGTAGATAAATGTACATTCTGCTTAACTATGCTAAATAAAAAATAATAAAAATAGTTACTAAAATTTCCATAAAAACTAAAATCTAAAGAATATACACAATAAATACATCGACTTGCCATATTTATATGATACAAATATTCCAAATGCAATTGCAATACTTCCTCTTGAATTACATTCCTCTTTTTTTATGTACCACAGATGAAAATAGTTTTATTGCTTTATATTCATATTCCATTTTGATAGCGCCAATATAATCCAGCTTGTCAACCAATTTGTTTAGACATTGTCAGGAAATAGTTTTGTTTTTTGGTAATAGCCAGACTATCCTCAGTGAACGAATTCTGCAATATTCAGAAAATCTGAAGAAGACAGACCTATCTATAAAAAAGTTACACCATTCATATATATGACACGATAAAGTTCTTAATTTCAACTACCAGAAAATTCCCGAAAAAATAAAGTATCATAAAGCCATATTCCAAATACAATCTAACAATCTAAGCAAATTAATTATAAAATGTCAATATTGTAAGAGGAAAACATGCAGATATAATCTGGAATTTTGAAGAAATTGTCGTTGGGTGAGAGAATATAAAACTAAAGTTCAAGCAATATTTATTAACTGTTTCTTAAGAATTATTTAAAATATTCTCCAGCTAATTTGAGATTAAGAAGGCATATATATTTTTATAGTCATTTAAAGATATTTTTTTCATTGACATTTGCAAAGAAAAAAATGCTTTGGTGTTGATACTTGGATTCAAAGTGAAAAACTTAGTTGTCAAAAGTGAAATGATATGCCCCTGAACTAATAACATCAATCTATATATATAGTTATGTATACCAACTTTCTTTTCATAAAACTGTCTTATTAAAACAAATCACAAACACTAAAGTTTTCTCTATTATTTTCTGAATTGTTTTAAACAATCAAGAAATCTAAATAAGGCAACCTTAATTTTAATAACCTAAACTTGCAGATATCTCAGATATTTTATTACAAGAAAATCATAGCTGAAAGTGATATTCAAGAGATTATATTGGTAAAAAATAGGTAAAAATTGATGAAGTCATTAAATTTTCAAAAGTTATAAATTATCCTGCAAAGCTTCACTGGCTGCAAATTAGCCTGTGCTGTAGCCCTCTGCTAACAATCTATAGATCATTTTATTATTCATGAATTTTAGTAATTTCAGGACACCACAGGTCATCTTATGCTCATTTATTTGCTAAACACCTTGTGCTAGTATGCCTATGCTGAAAAATTGCTACTATTTACTTCCTGTGAGACAAGCAAGCAACAAAGTGCCGATTTTGGCCCTAGACATCCAGTATGCCAAGCTGCACATACATCTTGCTGTCAGTGAAATAAATGAGCCCTTAAATTGGCTGCAAAGCTTTAAGAACTGAAATTTATATGTCTAGTTATCAAACAGAAAGTTCAGAACACCTGCCAATATGAAACATAATTGTGACAAACTGTTACATTTTACCTTTAACTTCTCAGTTTTAACATGGCTGTTTCTACAAAACCTCCCAAGTCAGCAAAGAAAAAATCTTGTGTATGTGTGTGTGTATGCATGTGTATGCATGCATGCGTGTACAATGTATGTGCACGGATGTCTGTATAATGGTATTACCATTTAAACATTGAGTCATCCATCAGCAGATGCATAACATGACACAAATAGCCAAAGCATCAGAATTTACTTTGAAGAGAAAGTCAAATCCAAGTGGATTTGCCAGCTTCAGTGAGCATTTAGATATCTTCCCAGATTTACAGCTCCTTTACAAGTTCCTCTCAAAATATCAACAATACTGAGGATAAAGGGTCTGTATTTTATTTTAGTTTTTAATCATTAGAGATTCTGACAGTTTGAAAGATACTAAATATTATCCTTTACACATACTTTGCAGATGAAGAAACATTCTTTAAGGGTTATGTGACTTGTCTTTGAAAACAAAGAGGGTGGAATAATCTGTAAAGGGGAGGGGACCGCCATAGCTCTTGATTTCTAAGTAAGATAGTATATTTATACCAATAATAAGAGCAACCAAGGAAGACACATTAAATACTAAAAAACACTCTAATGTGAGTTATATATTAAATCCTGACTATGACTCCAATTTTAGATATGGAGAAACTGAGGTACAGCCAGGATTAGTGGCTTGCTCAAATTTTCATGCTTAGGCTGCATATTGTGAAGCCATGATTTAAATTCCAATATCTAGCTTTAGTATCCATGTATTTAAACCACTGTGTTCAAACCCTGAAGCCCCAACAATGACTAAAACCCTTAATCATGTCATTATCTCTTTTTTTTCCACTATTCCACACTACATAATACTAATTTATACTGTACTATCTAATATATTTCTCTTTAATGGCATTATAACATTTCATAGATAACTGCATAAACCTTCCAAAAATAAAATTATTTATAATATGTACTCTTTTATAATCCTATGTCACATATGTGTGTACGAGCTGGTTTTTGTGTACTAACTGCAGGAGCCAGGTAAAGAGTGAGGCAGGGAACGCTTCACCTGTCTACTTGGTTATGCCTTTTTGTTTGTTTGTTTGCTCCAGGACTGTTTCTTATACAAAACTGTATGCATCCTTTATAAACTCCTTTAAGAATTTTAATTATTAAAATATTACTCAAATTAAAATATTTTAATATTAAATATTAAAATATTATAAAAATTAAAGTATTACTCAAATTAAAATATTACTCAAAATTTTTCAAGTAGCAAGATATTTAATTTAAACTTTCCATTCTTTTTGAAATGTTCAAATGAGAGATTTGTAAAATAATACAATGTCACTATAACTGTATCTTCCCCATCAGTAGAGCTCACAAAAGAAATCAAGGATTATATCTTACTCTTCCAAATTCATTTTGTGTGGAATTCTCAAGGCAATAGAGCAGCTTTAATAATTCTGAAAGAAAAACTATACTTTAAAAATGTATGACACTGTTACTTTGATTAATATTTTTCTGATGCTTTCTCTCAGATATCGGCTCTCAGATTGGTGATAGCCAACGATTTGTCCCCTTGTTAGAGAGCAATGTGATTTTACTGTCCTATATTTTGCTAACTGATTTTTTCCAAGTCACTCCCTCCCTCATTATATTCATCATATAAGCTGCTTCTGCAGCTCTCTTAGAAAAATACAAAATTGATTATTTTACATTCCAGTTTAACTGCTTTGTTCAAAATTCAATTCTGCTATATACTATTTTCAATTTTAACTTGAAAGTTACCCAGTGCCATGTACTATTTGCAATGCCTAGAAAAGTTCTCGACATGTATTAACTACTCAATACTGAATACACTAATTTATTTCTAATTATTTACCTCTCCTTTTTCAATCTGATGCCCTACCATGACAATTTTATTATTCTGTTCTAAAGTAATCTCCCATAACCACAAGCATGTAATGATGATACTTCTAATAAAAACTGTGATCAACACTTCTTGAGTTCTTATTAAAGGCTAAACACAGTTTTAATGATTTACAAATATTTAAAATTCACAATAAAATTATTATAAAGAACTAAGCCTTGAAGAGATTTAGTAAATTGCCCAGGTCACATACTATTAGGTGTTGAAGGAAGTAAGCAGACTGTTGGAGAGAAAGTGAAGAGTGAAGTGGGGCTGTGTATTTTCCTGGCTCACCATCTACTGAGAACTGGCTGTGACTATAGACTGAAAGTCACATTCCTGAATTTCTATCAAGTTATCCTTTCCACTTACAGATCGGTCCATGTCCAAATTTACCTCTGGTCTCTTTAGGCCTAGCTGCAAGAATAAAGACACTCCTACCATCTCATCCGCTAACCTCTTATTTTTTGGTTTCCCTTTATTGACAACTATTCAATTTATTAAATTCTCTTCGAATTACCCAAGTTGAGTATGTTCTGGTTTCTTGCTAAAACTCAATGATCCAGGAATAATTTACTATGATACTCCCATGTTCAAAGATATGATAGCAAGAACTTGAAGATATTAAGTAATTTGTTGAAGTTCTACAATTTAGTCAAAGTCAGTTTTGAGGATACATTACAGAGTGCTGTTTCTTCTGCTTGAATATACAAAAGGTAGTTTTAAAAACATTTTCCTTTTTATCCTGCTTTTATGGAATCTGAGAACAAAGAGACAAAGAAGTTATGAAATGAGAGTCATAGCATGCCAACACCATTCAAATATGCAGAATGTTATAAATGGAAATGTAATTGAAATAATGTGATAATTATGAAATAAAAATAAGAGGCTCATCTTAAATCAGAGTCTATTGGATCATCTCTATCGTTACATTAGCAGATCTTCCTAAACCATCATGAAATGTTAATTACATAAATGTATTTATACATATTCAGTCTGCAAAGGCTATACTGTGATAAACTTGAAGTGTTTTCAGTCTATCATAACACTTAGAGTAAAAAGTGCTTCCCTTTATGTGTTTTATGCTCCTCCAGAGATTCGTTTTCTCTATTCCTCCTCTATTTATAGTATCCTTTCAGTACTCTTACTGCTTTTAGCTTTCAGTTAGTTCATTTTCATTATGTCTATGATAACCACTTAATTTTTTTAATTATTTTTTCTTTTTTGTCGAAAAATTGTGGTAGAAAGAATAATAGCTCCCCAAAGTGTCTATATTCTAATGCTTGAATGTATGACTATTTCAGGTTGCATGGCAAAGGAAAATTAAGGCTGCAGATGGACATGAGGTTGTTAATCAGCTGACCTTCAAATGGAGACAGTGCCCAGATTAATCACAAGGATTTTTAAAAGTGGAAGAGACAATAGAAGGAGAGAGTCAGACACTGGCAATGTGAGAACTCAACCGAGAGTTGCTGATCCTAAAGATGTAGGAAGAGGGCTATGAGCTAAGGAAAGCGAGCGGCCTCTGGAAGCTGGAAAAGACAAGAAAATGGTTTCTCCCATAGAATCTCCAGAAAGCAACTTAGCTCAGAAAGACCTACAGTGGATTTCTGACTTACAGAACTGTAAGATAATAAATTTGTGGTAAGTCACTGAGTTTGTGGCAATTTATTGAAGCAGCAATAGGAACTAATGAAATAAAAATTTAAGAAACCTATTATTTCTCAGTATATATATTAAATATCTTCACTATATTTTCTATTAAAAATGTATATATACATTTCCTAAAACTTGTTCAAATTTTATATTTTAATAGTCCCAGAATTAAGTTATATGTGACTAACACAAACTCAATTGAAGTAGAATATTTTTGTCCATTAAAACCTTAAGATGAGAAGTGTTTTGAAAAATATTACTATATTATCATATATTTCATATCATATAGTTTAGTGTTTTCAATTCTTAAAAAAACTAAAGAGATATGATATGTAATAGGACATATAATATTTATCTTACATTTGTGAAATTTGTTAGAAATTGAAGACATTCTAATACATATGAAAAGTACAATAAACCTTGCAATAGTTCTCTCCCCCACTTTTCATCTTTCTAGATACGTATTATTTATATTTAGAAATTTTATTTGTATTTGAATATATATATATATTTGAATAGCCTCATGTTCATTACATAAGTTAAATTTGAAGTTAAAAATCTTCCCGCAAATAAAACTCTATAACTAAATAATTCTACTGTGAATTATACCAAAAATAATAAAGAAATATTGCCAATTCTATGCAATCTCCCTAAAAACTAAAAGAGAAATCCTTCCTAAGTTAATTTATGAGGTTAGAAGTATGCCGATGCCAAAATTATTTTTTAAATTATTATGAGGAATAAACACTATATAAGAATACAGGAAAGATTTCTGAAACATTCCTTAGCAAATCAATCTTGATTTAATTTTGAATTCTCACCAAACAAAGAATAGAAGTGGACTTCTTCAACCTAATAAATGACATCTATAAGAAATCTATACTTAATATCTTACTTAATGGTAAAAAACTGATTTCCTACTATGACTGAATGGAGTCAAGGAAACACTCCTATTCAATATTTTTTGGAGATGTTAGTACAATAAAACAAGAAAAGGAAATGACAATCGTAGAGGTTGAAAACAAATATAATTATCTATACATAAACCTCATAATGACTCTAGAAAATTTCAAAGAATGAATAAAAATGCACTAACAATAATAATGAAGTTAGCAATTTTGAAAATTATCCCAGTAAAGACAGCATGAAGTTAGTGTAAAGATAAACTAATAGATTAATAAAATAAAATATGTAGCTTAGAAAAAACCCTGCACACATATTGTCAATTAACAAGTGACAAAGTTGTCAAGTTAATAGAGTGCCAACAGATTACTTTAAGAAAAAAATTATAGTGGACCACCTGGATAAACTTGGGCAAAATCAACCCGAATTTTAATACTTGTACAAATATTAATTTGACGATTTATAGATCTAAATTTAATGTCTGGAAAAATAAGATTTAAAAAATAAAGGAGAAAATCTTTGTGGCCTGGGTTAAAGATTTTGTAGGTAGGACAAAAAGCATGAACTGTGAAAGAAAATAATGATAAATTGGACTTTGAAAAATAAAAATGTCTGCTCTTAAAACACCTTGTTAAAGAAATGAATAAACAGGCCATAGACTGGAGAAAAAAATCAAAATTCTAGTCTGACACCTGTAACATATAAAGAAAGCTATCACAAGCTGAGAAGAAAAATTACAAAATTTTTAAAATGAGCAAAAATATATAACAAAAATTTTTAAAAGCTTGCAGTTTTGTGTAAACAGTGATGGCAACTAAGCACATGAAAAGAGGCTTAATATTGTTACTCATTTGGGAAATGCAAATTAAAAATAATTGGGATACTATTACTTAGCTACTGGATTGGAAAAAATCAAAAGCAATACCAAAGATAAACAAAATCAAAATCAAATCTAATAATAAAAAAGGATGACAAAGACATTTAGCAAAGGGTATTCTCATGTGTTTTCGGTAAGAATGAAAAGTTAATCACCCATTTTAGAATAAAATTTGATAGTCTCTGAAAAAAACATACACCTCTTACACGACCATGCAATCCCACTCTTAGTTATATGTCCAAGAGAAATAGATACACACATTCACAAGACCTCTCCATCAATATTTATGGCAGCTTCATTCACACAGCCACATATTTGAAAGAATCCAAATATCCATCAACTGATGAATGGAAAAATAAATTATAGTATGCCAATTCAATAGGAGAACATATAGAATAAAAATAAATGCAGCCGCATTGGTGAATTTCAAAGTATTTTGCTAAGTGAAATAAAACAGACACACGAAACTATTGATTACACGATTTTGCTAATATATCATTGTGAAAATGACAAAAAATATAGAAATCAAAAGCAAATAACTGTTTGCAAGTCCCCAGGGTTGAAAATCATTAACTATAAAGGATCATAAAAGAAACTTTGTCACTATGGAAACTTTCAATATCTTGATTTTGGTTGTGGGTTATTTACATTTATCAAAACTCATCAAAGTGTATGGGTTATATACATTTATCAAAACTCATCATATGTTCGCATCAGTAAATATAACACAAAATGACTGGGTGAAAATTAACATGAGCATAAAATCTGAAGTTATTTTTTAAGTATTTACATCCTGTAATTTCTATGAGAGCATGAATCTTTCTTGTTTCCCTTTACATTCCCTGCAACAAGTCTGTTAATTTATTACATATTAAATAAGCATGTGTTGACTAATATTATGGAGATTGATTCAGTGTGATGGGAAAAGGAAAGGGAGGAAATAAAAAATGACTTGGAACTGTTGAGTCAGGATCTCCAGAAAGAGAATTTTGCAATAGATATAGGCAGGAAATGTCTCAGGTGGGATATGTTATGAACTAAATGTTTGTATCCTCCCAATATTTATATGTTAGAATATCCTCATGATGGTATTAGGAGGTGGAGGTCTTTAGAGGTAAATGGAAATAGATGAGGGCACAGAGGCAGAGTCTGCATTAATAGGATTAGTGCCCCTATAAGAGTCAGCCGAGAGTTTGACAGCTCTCTTTTTCTGCAATGTGAGGATATAAGAAGTCAGCTGTCTGCAGCCCAGAAGACAGCTTTCACCAGAACCCAACAATGCAGGCATCATGATTTCAGATTTTCAGCCTCAAAAACTGAGAAATAAATTTTGGTTTCTCATAAACCATGCCATTTATGGCATTTTGCTATGGCAGCCTGAGCTGACTGAAACAGGATATTTTGAGATCTTGTTAAATAAGATAATTTATCAAAAATTCTTAACATTTTACTGATTTAAAAGGCAACCTAAAAGAAAATTATATTATTTTGGGGAAATGTATACAAATATGATCATAGATAACTTTTAATTTGTTATGTGTCTGTTACTGTGCTTAACAATTTACATCTATTACCCTATCCAATATCTGTAGCCAATCTGTGGGTCAGATGCTAGTGATGTCCTGACTTCCTGGTAAAAAGGAAAATAACTTGCCTAAGGACATAGAGGGTGGAACCTAAGGATAGACTCTTATGACTGTCAAACTCCATTTTTGACCTTTGTAATATGCAGCCCCTCAAATGGAATACTGCCTGATCAGTGTTATAAACACAAGGAAAGAGGGCTTCTTATACTGGGTATTATTGAAGTAAGAAACTCTCATAGAAATTCTTGAACAAACAGGTTCAAATTTAGAACATAATGTATTAAATTTCATGGGGGATAGAACATTCATTCATACACATTTAGTTTTCAATGAGATGTGAGAATATTTTATAAAACTAGAATCTGAGTGACTTCATTATGCTACAGTGATCAGGAGTGGATGAACAGTGTTTTCAGGAGGAGAAAATGATTTTAATGGAATTAAGATCATCTATTTCTTATGTATATGTATGTGAAATAGTAATAATTTATAATAAGCTACTGTAAAATCTATTATCTTCTTAGCTTTTTGAGATATTTTCTAGATGCAACATTTTATTAAGTAGCTTAAAGTATAAGCTGCTGTTAACAAAGAGGTTCCAAAATGCAGTGAGTTAAAGAAATTAGGGATTCCTCTTTTTTTATAACAGTCCTGAGGTAAGAGGTCCAGGTTGGTAAGCGGCTCTGCTTCATGCACTCATTCAGGAACCAAGATCTTTACCTTCATGTTGCTCTGCTATCCCACAGGGCATTAGCCTTGTCCGTGGTACCAAACTGGATTTTCTATGTCTACTTTCAAGGTTGTGGAAGGGTAAAGACAATATGGGATAGAAAATAACTAATATTTTCAGAACTAACCCAAATTGTCATACACAGTTTAGCTCACTTTTCATTGTCAAGAGAGTAGTCATAGGTCATATCTCACAGCAAATGGGTTGAAAAATATAGTCACTATTAGATGTCCACATATAATTATGGCCAATTATAATTCTGTAACAATAGAATAAGAGAGGAATAAATTTTGGTGAATAACCTATAGACTTCACCTCTTGGTTGAAGAACGTCCATTGATATGTGCGTATATATGTGTCATGGTACAGCCGCATGTACCATCGAAGCACCAAAATTAATGTACTCAATCACAATGCATTAGCTTAGGAAATATAAAGATGAAATAACTTTTTCTTTACTCTTACTCTTCAAAGATAACACTCAATTTTTTTCTCTTTCCATCTATATAATAGAGTAACCTTTGAACTCTTATATTTTGAGATGACAGTTAATGTTCTAGTTCATCAGATGATCAAAAGCTCTTTTAGAAGCATAGCATATGTGCAACACATACTTCAAAGCTAGATTTAGGCCGTAATGCATAGTCGAATAAATGAGGAAACATAAAAAGATTACTTTTGAAATTAAGATGCAGTTTTAAAGCTATGCATTCTGTTTTGGGTAATATATCATTTATAATACATCTATTTTTACACACATATTCTATTTCAATTCATAAAACTGGGCTCACAAAATAAGCAGCTTCTAATTTGAGACCTTCTTAAAATGTGTCCCCAATTGACTTTACATTGTCATCAAAATCACTATAAAGTAATGTACTCTTTAAGTGCATTCAGAAATTCCTTCACAAAACATAAACGTTTCCTAAGAAGCATGAGCACTTTAGCTTTCATTCTTCCCTACTCTCCCATCCCAGACTTTAATGATCAGCCTCATCAAGATCACCTGTCTTCCAAGAGAAATTTCATGCAAGCTAGAAATATGAGACACAAATACAATTTAAAATTTTCTAGAAGACACATCAAAAATTTTTTAATGAAATTTATATTTATTTAACTCAATACATCTAGTATTATCAGTTCAATATGCAATCAATATATAAATATTAATAACATAGTTTACATTATTTTTTATACTAAGTTTTTGTAAACTGGTGTCATTTCACATTTATCGCATGTGTTAACTTTGAATATCAAAAGGTTCAATAGCTACATGTAGCTAGTGGCTGCTGTATTAGATGGAGCAGTTCTAATATAGACAGGAAAAATAGAGATGATTTTTTAAAATATATTCTAGCAGGGAGAAAAAAATATAAAAAAATACGTATTAAAGTCTATAGAATATGATTAAAATAGTATAGGAAAAAGCAGTGACAACTGCACAAATGATGGAAGTAAGGAAGTTAAGCACATGAACATCTGAGCAAAAAATATTTCAGGCACAAGTAATTCACAATGCTATTGTCAAGAAATGAAATTCCAGCTATATTTTAATAACAATAAGACCAGCTGCTAAAAACAGACTGAGCAAGGCAGAAAGTCTAGGGATTGATACAAGAGGCCAAACAAGGACCAGGAACAAATAATAGCAAATATAACCCAACAGAAATAATAATATAATGACTATTACTATAAGAAAACTGTGGAGATACTGAAACATTTTGAGTAAAAATGGGACAAGATTTGATATGTATTAAAAATACCACTCAGAGTTCTGTTAAAGATAGGTTATGTGGATAAAGGATCTTTCTGCTATTCTACTGAGATTGAACTGAAAGTGTGAGTCTTATCTCTCACAATTCTGGAGGATAGGAATCTGAAATCAAGGTATTGGTAGGAACATGCTTTCTCTGAAATCCTTAGAGAAGGATCGATCCTTCCCTGCTTTTTCCTAGCGTCTGGTGGTTGCTGGCAATCCTTGATGTTCCTTAACTTGGTGTGTCACTTGGCCTTCATGTGTCAGTCTCCCTGTGTGCCTGTGTTCAAATGTCCTTCTTATAAGAATACCAATCATTACACTAGGGGCCACCCTACTCTAGCATGACTTCATCTTAACTTGATCACATCTCCAGGGACACTATTTCCAAATAAGGACACATTCACATGTTCCCATATCTGCAGTTAGGACTTGAACCTGTCTTTTAGGGGGACACAACCAACCTCCAACAGAGAGCAATAGTGAAGCAGGAGGACTAGGTAGGGATGTATATTATTAACATAGAGAGTGCCCTGAGTGAAAACAGGTGGTTTTCAAAATATTGGCCTTTGGATAGAGTCTCTGTGCCTTCTTTATGGGGAAGAAAATAAATGCTTACTGAGTGTGTGTGTTTTCTTCTTTCCAGTCACAAATATACATTCTGTAACACTATTCAAGTATTACTACAAGAATTAAGAACATCAGTGAGAATCTAAAACATAGTATTCCCTGAAGGAATAATAAAGCGAGAGGCACAAGGGAGCCATGGAGTTATACGATGATATTGAAAGATGTTGTAAAGGTGTAAAGGCAGAAGGGTGTGTGTGTGTGTGTGTGTGTGTGTGTGTGTGTGTACACATGTGTACATCTGAGTATGGAAAGAAAAGAAAGGAGAAAAGAAAGTGCCAAAAAGTAAATACTTTCAAGATTAACATTTTAGACAGGAATCTTTTGGTTAATGAGTTTCCTCTTCAAATACAGAATAAAGCTATTAATAAGCTGTTCATTTGAATAAAGGAAATAAGCTTAACTTAAGAAATGAAAGTTCAGTGGTACTAGTCTCTTAAAAATTATCAAGATGTTATTGGAAAACAAATTTAACTATATTTCTAAAACTAATTAAATATATTTATAACTTAATAGCAGGCAGAAAAGAGTATAATTTTAAAGTGGTTTTCAGAAAACAAAGGAAACTCATTTATTATTTTTCATCTTCTTTGAACTTAGTTGAAAGTAAACAGTATTTAAAAACTATAGTCTTTAAGGATTTTAAACCTAAAATCCAGAATATTTAATAAGCTCTTTCCTAGAATTTAAACCCAGTAATTATTTAATAACCTTCCATAATCCTTATTGATTTTACAAATAATTTCATGTTTTACAAATAATTTCAGGTTTAATATAAATCATTTGATTATTGTAAGTGTACAATATTTGTAACCTACCATTACTAGTTCTAACTGTATTTTAAAGTATATGTTAAATTTTATATTCATGACTGACACATCTGTTGAAGAAGACAATTTACTCTCAAAGAGGAAATGATTTTAGCAAAGATTATTACTAAGATCGATAACAACTGATTTCAGAGTAACTACCAGGCATGAAATAGTACAATAAATGAATCAGCAATCAAAGTATGATGCCAACAATGATGAATTCTGTATTTTATGAATTCTTGAATTTGGAAATCTATTTATTTCTCAGAGAACTGCAATATCTGTAGCTATGCTGCTTAAATCAATTGTTCTGTTAGAAAAATGATATAAAGCATTTGAAAGCAAGGTTAACAATTTGGAAAACACATAAGTAATAAGAAGGCAAAATTTAGCAGTTTTTAAGTAGAATTTCAAATTTGTCTTAAGCTTTAAAAATGTTGCAGTGGGACTAAAATGTAATTTTGTAACTCTGGTTATATTTTTCTATTACTGTTCAATATAAGTATACATTTTTTTATTTTTATTGCGTAGTTTTTGTTAATTAACAGAGTGTAGGTTTCAGACCATAATACCCTTAAGCAGCAACTTAGGACTTCAGAATTTGACTGTGATATGCATTGATTACCGATCCTTGCATCTTCTTAAATAGCAAAACTGCACAATCTCTGTCAATTGTGTTGGAACCAACAACTATATTTTACTTAATATTTGTTATTAATTTAAAATAATATTTAATTAAGATAAATTCCAGGTTTCATTTAAACTATTACTAATAAACATTTATAAATTAGTTAACTTTTAATTTAATTTAATTATATTTTTACATCAACCATAATATAGCAATTCATTTTGGAAATATGTTTATTAAAATGTATATGAACTATGAAGTAACCTAAGAATGAAACAAATGTTTATTATGAATTGAAGTTATATAAACTTTCTATGTATCTGTCAATAGGACTTTTTTATATGAACTAGTTTCTGATACCAGTGTCTTACTCTTCTTCACTAAGTAATTGGTTATAACCCTTCATTTGGCTGAGGGAGATGTTCTGGGAAAGACCTACTAATTGGTGTCAGAATAACTCCTTGCTCAAGGTCCTTTAGGTCAAAGATTTTAGGTTTTTTTGTTCCACTTTAATTGTGTACTTGTTCACCAAGTATTCTTTATTAAAAATGTTTCCTATCTCCTTCTACTCACCCATATCCACATCATTTACACATCTTTTTCTTCCCCACTGCCACAGGTAATGGTAACCAACTGGTGAGTATACTTCCACCAGTAAATTTTCATAGTCAAAAGCAATTAGAGGAGTAAAATAAACACCCATTGAGGAGAGCTACTGTGAAAGACAGAGTCCAGTAGAGAAGTTCTAGGGCACAAATGGAGCAAAAATATCTGAGATTAGATGCACTAAAGAGGAGGAATTTCACTTTACCTGTGTCATATGTCCCTAAAGATGCCACAGCTCTGTGACAAGGAGTCCACCCTCAGCTCCTGATTTCTCTTACAGGGTAAAGTTAGCAAGTGAGTGAGCCCTTAGCTTCTCCAGCTGAGTGGGAAGCTGATAGAGATCTTTTTTTTTCCTCACCTTATCCAGAATAGCAAGTCATGGACTACACAATGGTGGGGATGGGGAGGAGTGGTGAGCAGCTCAAAGTACAGCATCCATAGCTCAAAATGGAAATGATCAAAGGACAGGATCCTACTAACTGCTTCACAGACTATACTATGGACCAGCCCATGAGCTACTGAGTGTGCCTCCTCTGTGGATCCCCCAATTGGTCCAAAGATACCCCCAAAGTTCCACATGCTTCACCCACTCACACCCCCAGGCTGTGGTCTGCTTCATATGCGATTTCCTAATAGTGGCAATAGTGAGTCTTTGAAGACACCTAGCAAGCAGGCACAGAAAGCCAGCTCACCTCTGCAAGACTGGGAGAAAGTACACAAACCTGAGCATTCAGCACCACTCTAGGGAAAGCATATGAGGGGCTGCCAGAAGTCAATCCAGCTTTGCAGGCATACAATCTTAAGACTTCCCCTTCAAGGAGAAATAAGAAGTGTAGAATAGGCTCATCATTACAGGAAGTCAGGGGATGCCTCAGAATCACTGACTGTGCTCTCGAAGCCAGTAAGTAATGATTAAAGGAGGGAACCACAACTGTGATGTACAGACAGCAATCCAAGGCTTCAAAGAATATGAAAATCATAGACACATGGACACCATGAAAAGAACACGATAATTTCCCAGTAACTGACACCAAAGAAATATAGATCTGCAGTTTTCCTGATAAAAAATCCAAAACAGTGGTTTTCTGCAAGTTCAGTAAGCAACAAGAAAACCTAAAGACATTTCAATAAAATTAGGAAAATAATTCATGAACAAACTAAAAAATTTAACAGACAGAGAGATATAATAATAATAATAAAACTAACCAGACAAATTCTGGGGCTGAAGAAGGCAATGAATAAAATGCGAAATAGTTGGGTCTTGTTTTTCTCTCCATTCATTCACCAATACTGAATAATGAAGAAATTAAAAATCTGAACAGATCAATTAGGAATAAAGAAGTTGAATCAATAATCAGAAAAATCTGCTAAAAATTAAAAATCCAGAACTAAACAGTCCCACTGGTGAAATTTACTATGTTGATCCTTCTCAAACTCTTCCCCCCGCAAAAAAAGAAGAAGAGGAACACTCTGAGCTTATTTTACGAGGCCAGCATTACCCTGATACCAAAGACAGATAAAAATACTACAAAAAGAGAAAAATTACAGGCCAATAATACTGATGAATATAGGTGCAAAAGTTCTTAACAAAATATTAGCAAGTCAAATTCAATGGTACATTAAAATGATCATACTCTCTGATCAGTGTGATATATCCCTGGAAGGCAAGGATCTTTGAACATAACACAAATCAATCAATGTGATATACTACATTAATAGAATAAAAGAAAAAATCATATGATCATTTCAATAGATGCAGAAAAAGCATTTGACAAAATTCAACATCCTTTTATGAAAAAAAATCTCAACAATTTGGGTATAGAAGAAATGTATCAAAACATAATAAATGTCATATATGTTAAGAATGCAGCCAACATCACACACAATGGTGAAAGGTTGGAAGCTTTTCCTCTAAGATCAAACATGACAAGGGTGCCCACTCTCACCAATTCTATTCAACATAGGACAGGAAGTCCTAGGCAAAGCAATTAAGCAAGCAAGAAATAAAAGGCATATAACTTGAAAAGAGTAAAATTGTCTCTGTTTTCAGGTGATATAATCTATAAACAAAAAATCTTAAGGACACCACCAAAAATTTATTAGAAGTAAAAATTGAATTCAGTAAAGTTGCAGAATAAAAAATGAACATACAAAAATCAGTTATTTCTCTATACACTAACAATGAAATATTTGAAAAAGGAAAAACAATCCCATTTACAATAGCATCAAAATCAATAAAACACACAGAATAAATTTAACCAAGGAGAAAAAAGATTTGTATTGATGAAAGAAATTCAAGAATACACAAACAAATAGAAAGGTATCCTGTGCTCATGGATCATAAGAATTAATACTATTAAAATTTCCGTATTACCCAAAGCTATCTATAGAATCAATGAAATCTCCATCAAAATTCCAATGGCGTTTTTCAAAGAAACAGAAAAATAATTATAAAATTCATATAGAACCACCAAAGACCTCCAGTAGCTAAAGCAATCCTGAGAAAGAAAAAAGCTGGAGGCATCACGCTTCCTGATTTCATATTTCAAACCTACAATGACCGAAATCATATGGTACTGGCATAAAAACAGCCATACGGATCAATGGAACAGAATTGAGAGTTCAGAAATAAGCCGATACATACATATACAGTCAACTAACATTTGACAAGGGAGCCAAGAAATACTCAATGGAGAGGGGATACACCGTTTAGTAAGTGGTGCTGGGAAAATTGGAAATTGCAAACCAATGAAAAAGGTATCTTTGTCTTAACAACACTCACAAAAGTAACTCGAAATGGGTTAAAGACTAAATGAAAAAGCTAAAATAATAAAACTCCTGGAAGAAAGCGTAGGGGGAAATCCCCTTGTCAATATAGGGGAAATATCTGTTGGCATTGGTCTTAGCAATGATTTTTTGTATATGCTACAAAAGGCACAAGCAAAACAAAACAAAACTAAACTAAACTAAACAAATAAAAATTAATAAGCTAAAATAAACTAGTGTGAATAAATCAAACAAAAATTTCTGCACAGCAAAAGAAACAATCAACAAAATTAAGAGGCAACCTATGGAGTGGAAAAAATATTTGCAAACCATATATTTAATAAAGGGTTAATATTTAAAATATGTAAGGAATGCATACAACTCAATACCAAGAAAACAAACAACCTGATTAACAAAATGGTCAAAAGACATGAATAAGTATTTCCCACAGAAAACATTAAAATGGTCAACACATACATGAAAAGATGCTCAAAATCACTAGTCATCAGGGAAATGCATATCAAAATCATGAGATATCACTTCAACCTGTTGGAGTAACACTACAAAAAAGATGAGATAATAAGTGTTGGCTAAGGTATAGAGAAAAGGTAACCTTATACACTGTTCATAGAAATGTAAATTGATGCAGCCACTGTGGAAAACAGCATGGAGGTTCTTCAAAAAATTAGAAACAAAACTACTCTATGAAACAGTAATCCCACTTCTAAGTATATATCCAAAGGAAATGAAGTCACAATCTTTATGAGATATTTGCACTGTCCATGTACATTGCAGCATTATTCACAATAGCCAAAATATGGAAACAACCACGAACATCAGCGGATGAATAAAGAGAAGAGAACTCATGGTGTATTCAATGGTATTAAAATTTTCAAGGTATCGGAAAAATAACCTTATCTGTAAATTATGAAGGTATAGTAGATTTTTCTCGAAATTTCCTCATGCTTTACTATTTGTATGGCACATACAAATAACTTTGTTAGCAGACATGTAAGATAATAGCAATTTTGTGCATCATAATTTTAATTATGTAAGAAGTATTAAAACAAAAAATTAATATAAATAAAAATAAAGAAATATCAAAACAAAGAAATTTATCTAACCAAGTCACAAAGGCTGTCAAAAGTAAAATGTTAATCCTAAATACATAGTAATCAAAACATAGCAATTTACAAAAATTTTATAGAAGCCAAAAACATTTCTATATTTAATTTGGGATTACATATTTTATATATACACATACATATTTGTATAATAATTGCATGAATTATTTTTGTGATATATGAAAGTAACTGCAAATTCTACCTGTCCTCAAATTTATTGACTTTCTTGGCATTCTCATATTTTTTATTCCATTCCCTAAACTACAACAGAAATAAAAAGCATTTTAAATTGTCTTATGATAATAAAGTTCACCCTACATTAAGGTTACATTGAAGAAAAAATCCAAGCAAATATTTGTAAATTTTCATTAAAGCTAAAATTGAAATTAGCTTAAAAACATTGTGAATTCACTATAAAATCTACTTAAAAACGTATATATTCAAGTGGTTCTCATGGACTCTACTATGCCTGAGAATCACATGGAGAACCTGCGAAAAGAACTTCCTGACTAACCCCCAGATATTCAGTTTCCATAGGTCAAGTTGGGGTCCATGAATCTACATTTTTCATATATATGTACGAATAAACTTTGAAAAGCATTGTTTTAAAACTCTAAGCATTCTTTGAAGATCGAACAGGTGTTGCGGAGAAAAAGATGATTGAAAAGATAAAGCAATAGATAATCTTTATTTATTTTCCTTTCCAATTAATAGAAAAACAAAAAAGTTATTGTTAGCATACTGATAAAAATAGTAGATCCTAAATCAAAATTAGAAAAAAATGGATCATGCCTAGATTTTCATATCAGCTCTATGTATGATATAGTTTGTGACTTTAGGTTACTGCAATTTCTCTGACTCGATCTCTCTACAACATGTCTTTATTAAAATGTACAATATTATAAAGAAATGCAAATTACTCTTCAGGAAATTGCTTTAACTAAAGCTAATCCCTGATATGTGCCTTGGCACAGATCTTATTTTATAAAGAATATTTTAATGAACTAATGCCTGTCCCTAAAAACCAATGTGGAGCTTTATTTATTCATGAATTATATAGGATTATGTTAACGAATTAGTGTACATGCTTTATTCTTTAATTTTCACTGTTTAAGTTGGAAGACTTATCAATCTGTTTAACTCTGTATTTATCAATTCAATGTACTTCCATATGAAAATAAAATGACATCAAAATCCTTTATTCCAACAAATTGTGATATTAAATAGAAATATTTCTGAAAGTTTTAAATATCTAATTATTTATATTTACTTGCCACCAGGATTATAGTCTTTGGGTGGATGTAGGTGAGAAGAATGATTAAGTCTCTGGATTCATAATTTAATAACTATAAGATGACTCTCAATTTTACTCTATTCCTTCTATTTCAACTTAAATAACATCTTAACCTTTTCTTGTAAATGAGAGACATTATTAGTCTGAATTTATTAGCCTATTATCTTTTGATATATTTTAGTCAGAAATGATAGGATACATGTGACCAAATTGAATGAGTCTTAAGGAATTCTGGAAAAGATTTTATTCAAGTTAAAAGCACATGAAAGAAAAGGAGGCTAGTCTTATATAAAAAAGAAAAAGTCATTTTGTCTGTATCTCCCTTTCGAATGAAATTCTGTAATATGTTTAGAGCTTCAATCTTGTAGTGAAGAACATTAATTTATATTAGCAGCTATGTTCAACATTTTTTCAAAGGAAAAAGTGCTGGTTTACTGAGATAAAGTAGTCTTACAAAATGATATGTACATTTAGGATATGTAACATATATAGAATAACATTTCACTGAATTGGTCTGTATGTACATTGCCATACTATGTCAGAAATTTATGGAATAGGTAACCATGTCATCACAGACTTCAGTCTATCTTTCCTCTAAACAGTAACTGTCATCTTATTACATTAATCAATATACTAAGAAAAAAAGCACATATACACATTTTAAAGATATAAATCCAGGGCAACCAAATAAGTAATTTTCGCTTATTTGAACATTTGGCTATTCACATATGAAAATAATTATTTGGATGAGAAAATAAGAGCTTTGCAAATCAAAAGTATACAGAAAAAAATTGTCCCCACCTCTGTTAAAACTGTTGTTTCTTTATCACAATTGAAAAAATGTTTATAAAGTGTGTGTATGTATTAATACATTCATGTAATCAAACACATATACACATATATATGCACATATGAAGAGATAAATACCATTCTTTTTCACTTAAGTTAAAATAAAATTTTATAAAAACATTATTTCATTTTTATCACAATTGCAAATGCCAATGTTTTCCAAAAAAGAAAGTATATATATATATGTGCTATTAATAAAAGCACATAACCTTGCAACTAATAAAAAACTTTTGGAGATCTAATGCACAGCATAGTGATTATAGTCAACAGTATTGTATTATAAACTTCAAAACTGGTTAATACAGTAGATCTTAAATGTCCTCATCACAAAAAAGAAATGGTGATTATGTGACATGTTAAAGGTGTGAGTTAACATTAAGGAGATAATCATATTGCAATATAAATGTATCAAATCAACATATTACACATCTTAAGAATGGTTTTAGATTTTTTAAATGGCTGAACAAAGCAAAAGACTAATACTTCTTGACATATAGAAATTATAGGATATTTAAATTTCAGTACCCATTAATTAAATTTTATTGAAATGCAACAAAGCTTTTTTTTCTTTTCTTTTTATAATTGTGGCAAGAATACTTAATGTAAGATCTGTCCTTTTAAATTTTAAGTGCACAATAAAGTATATGAACACAATGTGGTACACAGATCTCTAGATCTTATTCATTATGTTTAAATGAAATTTTGTATCCACAGAACAATAACTTTCATTTCCCCCTACCTCCCAGCCACCATTCTACATTTTATGATTTTGACTATTTTAAGTGGAATCATATAGTATTTGACTTTCTCTAACTAGATTGTTTTATGTAGTATAATGTTCTCCACATTTGTCTACATTTTCACAGATGGCAAGATTTCTTCTCATTTCAAGGTTGAATATTATTCCACTTTATATATTATATATAAGTGTGTGTGTGTGTGTGTGTGTGTGTGTGTGTATCATATTTTCTGTGTCCATTCATCTTTTGATGGACATTTAGGTTGTTTCCACATCTTGGTTATTGTGAAAAATATTGCAATGAACACAGAAGAGTAGATAGCTCTTCGAGACCCTGATTTCAAATTTTTTGGATATATACCCCAAAATTAAATTACTGGATCATATGGTAACTGTATTTTTAAATTTTCAAGGAATTTCTATACTGTTTTCCATAGCAACCGCACCATTTTACATTCTCACCAACAGTATACAAGAGTTCCAATTTCTCCACATCCTCATCAACACTTTGTTGTTTTGATGTTATTCTAATAGGTGTGAGAAAATATTTCATTGTGGTTTAGATTTATATTCTTCATATACCTTTTGGTCATGCATATGCCTTCTTTGGAAAAATGTCTATTCAAGTTCTTTTCCCATTTTTTAATTAGGTTTATCATTTATTCACTTGGTTGGTAGTTTCTTTTTGTTTTGTTTTGCTATGTAGTTGAAGGACTTCCGTATCCTTATATATTTGATAACTCTTTATCAAATTTTTTTTCTTATTCTACAGGTTGTCTTTCACTGTTATCATTTCCTTTTCTGTGCAGAAGCTTTTTAGTTTGATGTAGTCCTATTTGTCTATTTTCCTTTTGTCACTTTTGACTTTGTTGTTATATCTAAAAGCATTGCCAAGACCAATGTCATAAAGCTTTGCCTGTTTTCTTTGAGGAGTTTTACAGTTTCAGATCTTATATTTAAGTCTTTAATTCATTTTGAGTTGATTTTTGTGTATGCTATTAAATGAGTCCAATTTTACTCTTTTTGCACGTGGATATCCAGTATTCCCTGCACCTTTGTTGATGAGACTATCCTTTGCTACTGTGTATTTCGGCAGCCTTACTGAAGATTAGTTAACCACATATGCATGGGTTTATTTATGAGCTCTCTGTTCTGTTCAATTGGTTCATGTGTCTGTTTTTATGCTGGTAGCACATTGTTATGATTATTGCAGCTTTATGTTTGCTTTCTTCCTATACCAGCATTGTTGAATAGTTCCAATAGAGACCACATGGCTTGTAGACCTAAAATATTTACTATTGATTCTTATACAAGAAAAATTTGCACATCCCTTCCTTAAATGAGACAAAAAATGTGATTTCAGGACGCATATGACACAAAGCCATTATACCTAGAAAATAGTGGTTGAGGCTGCTGTAGCCTTTAGATTGGTCACTGGCTGAAGGCCATGACCTAGAGAAGTTTGCTTAAGAGTCCAATCTCTTAAGCATTCTGAGTAAGATAGTCCTCATGAGCCAAGAGCAATCCTCCAATAGCTAAATAATTTTTAAAAATATAGACAATATCATGTGCTGGTGAGGTTGCAGAGAAACTGGAGCTGTCATATTTTATTGGTAGGAATGCAAAATGATACTGGCACTTGAAAAAATGTGAGTTTCTTATAAATTTAAATATATCATTACCATAGAACTCAGCAATCTCTCTCTTGGATATTTAACCCAAAGAAATGAAAACTCATGTTCACACTAAAATCTGCATATGGATTTTTATAGCACACTATTCATAATTACAAAAAACTAAAAAAAAATGAATGTTTTTAAATGAAGGAATGGATAAACAAATAGTATACAATGGAACATTATTCAGCAACAAAAGGAAAAAATTATTTATGCAAACGATAATTTGATGAATCTCAGTGGTATTATGGTGAGTGAAAGAAGCTTATCTACAAAGTCGTATATTCCGCACTTACATTTATGTGACATTTCTTAAAAGGTGAAAGTACAGTAATGGTGAACAGATCAGTGTTGCCATGGCTTAGGGGTAGAAGGAGAGAATGAATTCAAGGAAGACTGCAACAATGTTTTATGGGATGGTGAAACTGTTTTGTATCTTGATGATGATTATAGTTATACGGATATATGTACATGCTAAAATTCATAGAACTGTTCTCCCCCAAAACAAAATAAATCTTGTATGTTTTATTAAATAAAAGACACACACACACACACACACACACACACACACACATCATCTATGTTCACAAGCCAAGAGGAGCTCTTCATACCTATCCTTAAGGTTGGACTATTCCATGAGGCTCACAAGTTTGTACTTAAGGCCAGCACCTATAGCCCTACTCACATCAAAATAGCCACTACCCTGTGGAAAAGGCTAAAGTTGCCCCTCAATTTGAAAATCTAATTTTATCAGTGTCCAGTTCAATGTCAGTGATACCTGAAGTCACTCTCTCTTGCTGTGGTAAAAGTCTAAATCAGTTCTGAAGTAACAGTGACAATTTATAAGAGAGTAGATGCAGAGTAAAACAAAAATCTGTAAAAGCTGCTATTTAAAAATATGGTTTAAATTACTGGAATCTTACCCGTTCTATCACAGGTAGTTCTAGCAGTTGCAGACTCTCTTATGGAAGCGAACCTTTTGCTATATGGCAGAAGAGGAGTACAAGTCCATGTCTGATAGGCCAGCTTCAAAAAGGAGAGAAGGAAAAGAGAAACCCAGATATAAATGTGTAGTCTTTTTACCCCTTCTCATTAATAAGATTCTGTTATTCCTTCTCCCCTTGGGATTACTAAACCAGAGAGAGGACAAAAATGTTATAGTCTTTCATCTCTCTTCAGCCAAAAAGCTACATTAGTAGTGAGACAAATATTCTCATCTTTAAAAATCAACAACAAATATGTGTAATGTTATAAAATTTTTAGAAATATAGCTGGCAGCATCAATTATAAGTATGCATAGTCTTTGAGCCAACAATCTCATTCCTGGGAATTGCTGTATTCATATACCAGAAAATATGTACAAGGAGGTTTAATGGAACATTTTAATATAATTTACAAAAAGGTTAATCACAAATAATTTTGTTATGACATTTGTTTATAACCAAATAAAAAAATAAGTACAGAAAAAATATCATAAAGAAATATATTATTGGCAAGGGTTGCCTTTAAGTGATATGACAATACTAATTATTTCTTTTTTAATTTCTGTATATGTTGCTTCTGCGAACAAATAAAATATATAAAAAAGGACAAAGTAATGAAATATATGAGCTCTACAATAATGAATATTTAAATGTTTTCTTATCAAAATGTTTAAATTAAAAAAATAGCTTAGTATAATGGACACCTATGCACATTACTTAGATTTAACAGTTGTTGACATTTTGACACAATTCTTCATCTATTTTATTGCTGTTACTGAGGTACTTTAAAGTAAATTACATAAAGACCACTAAATACTTCAAGACCACTATATATTTTTGAAAAAATAATATTTCCATTATAACCAAAACATCATGAAACTTCTAAAAAATGAATAATTTATTGATTTCATCTAATAACCAGTCCCTGTCGAAATTTCCCCAATCATCTTACTTTTTCCTTTCAGTTAAAAAAATTTGGTAAAATATAAATAACATAAAATGTGTAATCTCAAGTTCAGCTCCAAAGTATTAAGTACAAACATATTATAGTACAATTATCATCATGATACATTTCAAAAACTCTTTCATCTCAAAATATTGAAAGTTTATATTGTTAAACAATACCAGTATAACTAACTCCACATTCCCTGTATCTCTAGCCTCTGGCAACCACCATTCAACTTTCCATCTCCATGATTTTGATTACTCTAAGAACTTCACGTAAGTAGAATCATACAATATTTTTTTTCTGATTGGCTTAATTCACTTAACATGACATCCTTAGTGTTCCTCCATATTATAGTTTATGCAGAATTTCCTTCGTTTAAAGGCTGAATAATATTCTACTATATGCATATATCATATTTTGCTTATCTTTTCATCTACAATGGACACTTGAGCTGCTTCTACATTTTAGCTACAGTTAATAATCCTGCTATGAACATGGGAGTACAGATTTCTCTTCGAGAACTTGCTTTCATTTGGGGGCGGGAGAATATATTCCCCGAAGTAAATTACTGAATCATTAGGTAATATTTGAGACACCATACTGTTTTCCATAGCAGCTGTATCATTTTACATTCTCACCAACAGTGCACAAGGGTTCCAACTTCTCCACATTCTTGTCATTATTTTCTTTCTTTTTTTTATAGCAATGCTCCTAATATGTGTGAAATGGTGTCCTACAATGGTTCTCATTTTATTTCCCTAATAATTAGTGATGTTGAACAATTTTCCATTTGAGTTACTACTAAGCGTTTTTACATTTGAACCTGCAGAATTCCCCTTAGTATTTCTGCAGTTCATGTCTAGTAATGGACTCTCCACTTTTGTTTATCTGGAAATGTCTTAATTTCTCCCTTACTTCTGAAAAATAATTTTTTCTGGACATAGAATTTTTGGTTGATAGATTATCTTTCTTGTAGCACTTTAAATATATCAGCCTACTATTTTCTACCTTCTAAAGTTTCTGATGAGAAATCTGTTAATCTCATTGAGGATCCATTGTATAAGTCACTTCTTGATGTTTTCAAGATAGGCTTTTTGTCTTAGGCTTTTGATACTTCACTTAGAATATATCTTAGTATGGGTCTCTGAATTCATCCTACTTGAAATTTGTTGAGCTGCTTATTTATATTCATGTATTTCATCAAAAGTGGAAAAAAATATCTGTCCTAATTTCTTCAAATATCTCTCTGCTTTTTTTTTCTTTCTCTCTCTTCTCCTAGAAACTCCCATAATATATATGTTGACCCATTTGACTGTGTCCCACAGGTCCTGTAAACTTCTTCAATCTTTTTTCTTTCTGTTCCTCAGAATCACTCATTTCAATTTTCCTGTGTTCATGTTCCCTGATTCTTTATTCTGCCTGCTCATATCAGCCTGTGAATCTCTCTAGAGAATTTTTCATTTCAATTATTATATGTTTAAGCTCTGAAATTTCTTGTTGATTGCTTTTTTTAGTTTTTCTATTTCTTTATTGATATCTCCATTTTGTCCATATATTATTTTCTTAACATTCTCCAAGTCTTCTGTTAGTTCTTTGAGAATCTTTAGAGTTGTTTTAAAGTCTGTCTAGTAGTTCTGCCATCAGGTTTTTCTCATAGATAATTTATCTTGGTTTATTTTGTTTTCTTTTGAATGATACATACTTTCCTATCCCTTGATATGCCTTATGATTTTTTGAAATTAAAAACAAGACATTTGAATCTAATATCATGATATCTCTGGAAATAAGATTAACATCCTTCCCCAGGGTTCACTGGGTTTTGTTCTGTTTTCATTGATGTGGGCTGTCCTGAGGATCAGCCTAAGGTGAAGATTTGTGGTCCTTTCAGGTCTCTGCAGAGTCTTCACCTTTCCCTGGGCATGTATGTTGACTCTCTAATATCTCCTCTATTTGCAACTGCTTTTGAATAGCCTAATCTTTAGTGTCTGGCTCTCAAAAAGGGTAGAAGAGAAAAATAAAAGCGAAAAAAGGGTGCTGGCCTTTTAAGTCCCCTGAATGTTACCTCAGCTGAAGGAAAGGGCCTTACAACAATAAGGGGAGATGCAGCTACAATTGCCTCTTTATCTACATCTCTAAGGTCAGAAACACTAATTAGCAATCAGAACACTGATCCTCAATATTTAGAGAATGAGGTCTTTATTTCTTACCTGGCTGCCACAATGTGAGCAAGCTGTTCCAGGAACACTCAAACAACTGATTTTCATATGGCTGGAGGATGTGTTATGGGTAGCCATTGGCAATCTAAAGCTGAAATTGCCTAAAATTTACCACAATTTGCTGTCCAAGCCTTCCACTGAAAGGTGCAAGCTGTTAATAGACTCCAGAGTTCTAAAGTATTTACATCAGATAGAATGTGCCAGTGTAATTGTGGTCTGGTTGTTCCCAGTGCTTCCTACTCTACTATCTTCCCAGGATCCAATAATAGAATATTTTCAACATAAAAGTGGAATTAATTTGAATTCTCATCAGTAGGGAAATAATTTAAAATTGTAAAATATCTATTCAATGGAATATAAGTCGATCATGCAAAAAAATTCTCTTGCATATATAGCAATTATCTCAAAAAGATTTCAAGTACATAAATATTATTTGTTTCCATACATATATTTTAAAAGATTAAAAGAAAACACTCCTATATACTCCCATAATATATATGGGAGTATATATTATGGGAGTATATAGGAGTGTATACTATTTAGTATATAAACTAAATCAGAATAATTTTACAATTAACTTGAAAAACCTAAAATGTATGTTACGCAATACAGACTAACTTGTTTTCTTATTTTGCATTCTGCATATATTTCTTCAATAACCAGAAGAAATACAGAAAGTAAATTTAAAGTAAATGTTTTTTAAAAACTGAATATTAACCAAATAATCAAGATTGTAATATTTCATATATAATTCTCAAAATGGTTCTGATAAGAAATATCTTCAATGTAAAAATACGCTTTAAGTTGCCAGGCATTTTCAAATACAAAACTATCCTATAATATATATATCATTGAATATTTTTTTTAATATTTGAATGAATTGAGTGACATGGTCAAGACCAAAAGATACTTTGTTTCAGTTCTTTAAATTCTTCCTCTCTTCCTCTAACAATCTGTTCTATTGCAAGGCTGTACAGTTGTATAGGGATTAATGTATTAGATATCTGCCTTTTCAGTTGATATGCTGTGATAAGATCTCTAGAGAGTAGCTGACTCTTGACAATTTGCAAGATCTTTATGGAAACTTTATAGTTCATTTAAAAAAATTTCATAGAATAGAAAGACAAATTAGCCAGTAATAATGTCCATGAATAATCATATTAAAATAAACCAACAAAATAAACATTTTGTGTATTTAAATGATATTATAATAGTATTGCTTTTGTTTCAACTCTTGAAATTTTAGCATAAAAACTCATTTCTCTTTCCTAAAAATGTAAGTTTATATGATAATCTGAATATAGTTGGAAAGTTTTAGTTTCTCTGCCATTTCCATAATTTGATTTTCTCTTTCATTCTTGGAAATATGACACGGAAGTATCTTAAAATGTGTATAGTCCATCTCTTTGTCTCTTAAATTATTCAAGAATATAAATATCAATTCAGCCAACAAAAATATGTTCCTCTAGGTTAGTATATGAGAAAAAGGGAGTAGAAAAATAAATTAGAAAAGCATACAGATTTGAAGAATACCTGAGGAAAATGCTCTGTTTTATCCACTTTAACACTATTGTAGTCTTTCTGACAATTGATGTTACAGCTATAAAATAAATATTTGGTTTTCTTCTACTATGGACCATAGTTTTATTTTTATTTTTATTTTCTGCCCAGGCTAAGTGATTTTTCACACACATGGGAAACCCATTAAAAACAATCATGCTTTATTAGAAAGTTTAGGAAAATTACAAAAGGCAACGTTTTTGTCATAGCTAAAATTTCATTCACTTATATCACTCAATAAGCAATAACTGATTTAGCAATATGCTCACTTTACGAAAACAAGATGAAACTTGGGTCTTTCCCTCCCTACAATATATAGTATAGTGCTGGTATAGTAGTGGGGTACAGAAATGTATGCAACTAAGTTTACTAAATATCAAAGGGGCTATTATAAAAGTTTGCATAATATCTAGTTGAAGCCAATAACAATAAGCAGTCAATTCTATCTGTAAGATGTTTTTCTTTTCTACAATAATGCATTTACTTAGTGCATCTGTGTGTGTTGAGCATTTATAACTCAAGGCCTGCACAAACATAAATAAGCCCTATGAAGACAGAATTCTCCAAGGGGATACTACAGAATATTTCACAGCACAGCCTTTTGCATTCTGACAACATGAGCAACAAAGTAGCTGTCATTTTCCATACTGGCATTATTTTTTAATCACTTATGCGAAATTAAATGCCAGGGTAAATCACCAAAAAATGATAAATAGATATGCTTTTTAATCAAAATAATGATAGAATTTTAATTTATTTCCCCATTGAGCTGTTTTATACTTTCTCTTATAATATAATAAAAGTATTTTTTTCTTGCATGCTACTTGTGATCTCTTCCATCATGATTATTCTGCCTATTGCCACTCAACTTGATATTTCTCTAATCCTTAATTTATCACATTGTCTTACCTACTTAATATCTCTTTTTCTTTGTGATGATTTCTGCCTTAGTCTGACATTTTACAAAACCCAAAGGTTGAGATATGTTAAACTCGACATTTAAAAATAATTCCACCAATACTGTAAACAAATGAGAGCATTGTTGGCTATATTTCATTAGAAAAATATAACTTTAAGTAAAAAAAAAAAATCGCCACATGAGACAGAGAACATTATATAATGATAAAAAGTCAATTCACCAGAAATATATAACAGATATAAATATATGTGTACCCAACATCAGAGCACCTAGATATACAGAGCAGATATTGCCAGACCTAATGAGAGAAACAGACAGCAACACAATAATAGGGACTTTAATACTCTACTTTCAATAATACATAGAACATCCAGACAGAAAATCAATATAAAAATAGTGGACTTGAACATTATAGATCAAATGGACTTAACTAAACATATTCAGAACATTCCACCCAATGGCACAGAGATATACATACCCTCCAAACACACATAGAACATTCTTTGGTACAGATCACATGTGAGGTTTAATATAAAAAGTCTTAAGAAATGTAAGAAGATTGAAACAATAGTAAGAATCTTTTCTAACCACCATGGAATGAAGCTGGAAATAAAAAGAAAAAAAAAAAACTTGGAAGTTCGCAAACATAAAAATTAAATCACACACTGTTGAACAATCAAAGGGGTCAAAGAAGAATCACAGGGAGATTAGAAAATATCTTGAGGTGAATGAAAACAAACACTACATACCAACGCTTACAGGCTAGAGTAAAAGCAGTACCAAGAGAGGTTTATAGCGATAAGTGGCCACATTAAGAAAGAAAAAAGACTCAAGTAAACTATTTTATATATTGAGGAACTAGGAAAAGAAGAGCAAGTTAAGCCCAATGTTTACGGAAAGAAGGAAATAATAGAGATCGCAGCAGACATAAACAAAATAGCGAAAAGTAAAACAACAGACAAAAATCAAGCTAAGTTTTTTTAAATAAATAAAACTGACAAACCTTTAGCTAAATTAACCAAGAAAAGAGTGAAGACTCAAATAAATATCAGAAATAAAAGATGAGACATTACAACTAATGCTACAGAAATAAAAAAAATCATCTGAGACCACTATGAACAACTAACTGTATGCCAATGAATTGGATAATTTAGAAAAAAAAAAATGTACAAATTCCTATAAAGACACAACTTACCAAAGGTGGCTTGTGAAGAAACAGAAAACTTGTATACCTCGATAATCGCTAAGGAGACTGAATCAGTAATCAAAAACTTTCCAATGAAGAAAAACTTCACTGCTGAATTCATAACCATTTAAAAGAAGAATTAATGCCAACCTTTCCCAACTCTGCTAAAAAACTGAAGAGAACACTACCAAACTCATTTCATGATGCCAGATTTATCTTAATATCAAAGCTAAACATATTACAAGAAAAGAAAAAAAAAATACAGGCCAATATCCCTGATAAGCATATATGCAGAAATCCTCAACAAAATATTAGTAAATCAAACTCAATAACACTTCTTAAGAATACTACACCATGACCAAATAGGATTTATCCCAGCAATATGAGAATAGTTCAACACTTGCAAATCTAATGTGATATACCACATTAACAAAATGAAGGATAAAAATCACAAGATCATCTCAATAAATGCAAAAGAACCATTTGATAAAATTCAATACCCTTTCATAATAAAATCTCTCAATGAATTATAAATAGAAGAAAAATTTAAAAATAGTAATAAAGACCATATGTGAAAGCCCACAGGTAACATCATACTCAATGTTGAAAAACCGAAAGCTTTTTCTCTAAAATCAGGAACAAGGCAAGGATGGCCCTTATCACTAATTCTATGCAACACAGTACTGAAATTCCTAGCCAGAGCAATTGAGCAAGAAAAAACTAATGAAAGATATCTAATATGGAAAGGAAGAAGTAAAATTATCTCTGTTTGCAAAAGACATGATGTAAAGCGCAAGGCACACAGAAAACTTAAAGATTACACACACACACACACACACACACACACACACACACACCCACACACACAACTGTTAGACCTAATAAATGAATTCAGTAACGTGGTATACAATATCACTATCCAAATGTAAAATCAGTTACATTTCTATATACTAAAACAAACTGAAAACCATATTAAGAAAAAATCCCATTTAAAGTAGCATCAAAACAGTAAAATATTTCAGTATAAATAATACTAAAGAGATAAAAGATTGGTACGGTGAAAATTATAAAACGTCGTTGAAAGAAACTAAAGACACAAATAAATGGTAGAATATTCCAAGTTCACGGATTGGCCCAGAAACAAACACAAGCAGAGCGAGTGCCCACTCCCCCTACACCCCAGGGCTGAAGGAAAGCCACACCCACCCTTTGCCCTTCCAGCCTCTTTACCCTGCATGCTTCACCTCCCACCTCCCAACACCTGCTGCGCCCTGTAGGCTCTTGAGGACAAGCGCATCTCGAACCCTGCAGGGGCAACTAGTCCTCAGAAAGAACAGCGAGAAACGATTGGACATATCAGCGAGGTAGGAAGTGAGACAGACCAAAGAATAAGCCAGTGAGGAGATTTTGGAAGCAGAACAGATACGTAACAAACTGCCAACCATTTTTTTCAAGAGGTCAGAATTAATTGCACAAATCCCAAATTTTGCTGTAACTCTGTCAACCATCATCAAGGGTCTGCACTGCTTAGGGAGGAGGATGACGAGGGACTGCATTGTATGACAAAAGTTGACACGACAGAATTTTAAGATGTTAAGATCATTTACAAAGTAGATTTTTATTTTGATGAAAAGCCTTACTTTGAAAGTCATGTTTCCTCTTCAGAATTTCATCTGATTGAGAGTGGTGATTCATCTTCAAAGTCCACTGAAATCAAATGGAAATCTAAGAAGGATTCAATGAAACGTTCAAGTCCAACATAGAATAAAGCCAATAGGCTCAGACATTATGAGGAACCAGGGACATACTTACCTGGCTTACTGACCATTCTGATACATGTGCAGATGAGTTAGGAGAAGTCCTCAAAGATGATATTTGGCCAAGTCTATTACAATACCATTTGGTTCCTGACATGTATGATGAAGGAGAAGAAGAAGGTGATAATATGGTAGAAGAAAGATTGGAAGTTATTGATGAAGAAGCAGATGAGGATGAAAGTGAATTAGGTGAAGATGATGATGAGGTGGGGAAGGATAGAAAAGAAACACGGATGATTTCCAACCTTCCTTTTTAAATTATCTCTAGTCCCTGGGAGCAAATTACAGTTTTCCTCGCATCTTATGCTTAGTCACCCTGCTTTTGAGGCCTCCTGACTCTCTTTTATAACATGGTTTTCAAATTGTTTGGGGGAGAAATTCTTTGAGCAGAATAGGATCGAAAAAGAATCTCTACCTCTCCCTGTTCCAAATTCATTTTTATTCCTTTCTGTCTCAACACAAACTTTATGGAATCAACATCACCATGCTCTGTGTGAATGGTTGGGAAATTCAGAATCCTGGAAGGAAAAAAAAATATTGCAATGTTGAGGAAAACAAGGGCTAGCACATAGGAATGTGGTGTATGAATGTGTCACATATCATGTTCACTAGAATGCATACACCTCTGAAAAAGGACCAATCCACCAAGAAGCGAAAATGACCCAGCAAGGGAGCTTTTGCAAGTCTTTGTAACTGGCAACTCACAATCTGGTATAATGTGCTCATGAATGAAGTGGCCCTAGTGGCAGCCATGAAGGCAATGCCAGGGTCCTACAGCTTTGGCTTATACTACCAATGCTAATCTAGCTTCTGCTAGAGCCAGGAGCAGAAAACAGTGGCAGGCTATGGCAACATCACTTGAGAAAACTAGCAGCAGCTTGGTGATAAAGGACAAGTGGCTTGTTCTCAAGGGATAAGTATATATGTGTGTGTGTG